>NC_069499.1:101694641-101717141 GCF_027579735.1 Bombina bombina | reverse complement strand
TAAATTATGTTTTCCTTCCATAAGGCAGGGAGAGTCCACAACTTCATTCCTTACTGTTGGGAAAACTATACCCAAGCTCCAGAGGACACTGAATAAATAACGGGAGGGAACAGAAAAAAGAGTCGGACCCTATTCTGAGGGCACCACAACCTGCAAAACTTTTCTCCCAAAAGCTGCTTCAGCCAAACACATCAAACTTGTAAAATTTAGAAAAAGTGTGTAAGGAGAACCAGGTAGCCGCCTTACAAATCTGATCCATTGAGGCTACGTTCTTAAAAGCCTGCCCAGGAGGAAGTAACTGCTCTAGTGGAATGAGCTGTTATCTTCTCAGGAGGCTGTCGTCCCACTGTCTCATAAGCTAAGCAGATGACACTCCTCAACCAGAAAGATAGAAAAGTCGTAGTAGCCTTCTGCCCCTTACACTTTCCCGTACAGATGACAAAGAAGAAGATTGTCTGAATTCCTTAGTAGCCTGAAGATAGAACTTCAAGGTATGAACCACATCTAAATTATGAAGCAAACATTCCATCACTGAAGAAGGATTAGGACACAAGGAAGGAACAACCAAGATATTGTCCAGGTAAGGCGCTACTGCAATAAATCGTGTTCTGGCAATGGCTAGAGCGCCCAGAAACGTAAATTTCCTTGGAGCAGTAGCTAGGCCAAATGGAAGAGCTATGAACTGGAAGTGCTGAGCCAGAAAAGCAAACCTCAGGAACTGAAAATGTTCCCTGTGAATCGGGACGTGAAGGTATGCATCCTTCAGGTCTATTGTGGTCATAAACTGTCCTTCCTGAACCAGAGGCAGGATTTACCGTATTGTTTCAATCTTGAAACCACGAAAAGGTTTGAATAAAACCCCAAACCTATTTCAGCTGTAGGTACCAGGACAATTACTCCTAGAGAGGAGAGATCCTGTACGCAACCTAAGAAGGCAGCCCTCTTTTCTGGTCTTATCGAAAGACTGGAGAGTACCCAAGTATCCTGTACATCCTGGAACCAACTGTCTGAAAAGAGAGACAGTCTGCCCCCTACTCGATCCGATCCCGGCTCAGGGGCCCCCCTTCATGCCGATTTGTTCTCGGTGGGCTTCTTAGTCTGTTTGGACTTATTCCAGGAGTGAGCGGGCTTCCTAGTGCTCTTGGGCTGCTCAGACTTGGAAGAGGACTGCTGTCGTTGAGACTTGTCAGCACGAAAGGAACGAAAATTAGACAGTTGCCGTCCCTTAGGCCTATTATTCTTATCTTGTGATAGGTAGGCACCTTTCCCTCTGGTAACCGTAGAGATAATAAAGCCCAGCCGTGGACCAAATAAAATCTTCCCCTTGAAGGGAAGAGAAAGGAGTATGGATTTAGAAGTCATATCCACAGACCAAGACTTCAACCAGAGAGAGCCCGGTGGTCAAGAACCGCAAAGCCAGCAGCCTTTGCATTTATGTAAATAATCTGCATATTCGAGTCACAGATGAAGGTGTTAGCAATTCTCAGTGCCTTTATTCTCTCCTGTATATCCTCGAGGGGAGTCTCCACCTCAATGAGCTCCGACAGAGTGTTGCACCAGTAGGTAGCTGCTCCAGCAATCGCGGCTACAGCTGCCGCCGGTTGACATAAAAACCCTGTATGTTGAAACATCTTCCACAGAAAGGTTTCCATTTTTTTATCCATAGGCTCTCTAAAAGAAGAACTATCCTCCAGAGGGATAGTAGTATGCTTAGCCAGTGTGGAAATAGCGCCATCCACCTTTGGGATGGATCCCCACAAATCTAATTGAGAGTCAGGGACGGGGAATAATTTTTTCAAAGTAGACGAGGGGGAAAAAGAAGTTCCTACTCTTTCCCATTCGTTACTAATAATGTTTGTCATCTTAACTGGCACAGGAAAAGTCAGAGGGACCTTCCTATCTTCGTAAACCCTGTCTAATTTAGGGATCTTAGGTTCCTCAGGGAGTGTAGCCTCTGGAACTTCTAGTGTAGACAGAACCTCCTTTAATAAAAAATGCAGATGCTCAATTTTAAATCTAAAGGAGGGTTCCTCCGCTGAAGGAGATTTAATAACTGAGGTCTCCGACTCAGAAAGTTCACCCTCTGAAGCTACAGAGGTTAACTCATCCTCGGATAGCTGGGATATAGTAGCTAAATCTGACAAATATTTAGATGACTCTAGGTCAGGAGAACTATGTGTAACCTTTCTCTTGCGTTTGTTAGGGTGAGGTAAGGCACTCAGGGCCGCAGACACAGCCGATTGTAACTGTGTGGTAAACTCCGCTGGAAAAAAGCCCCCTCCAGATGGAGGATTAGTTGAGCCGCGGGGAACTGCATGTGGAGCGGGTAATGTAGAGAGGGTAGTAATTTCTCGGGACCCAGATTCCTGAGAAGTAGACAGCTCAGAAGGGCTAATAGCGCTATGAGTATTAGCAGGCTTGTCTCCCCTTCTTAGACTTTAGAACAGTGTTTAGGCAAATGGAACAAAATTGAGCAGGCGGCAAACCACAGCCTCCTCACAATATAAACAGGAATTATTAATCAGTACAGAAGGAGTGGAACATTTTAATGTAGTATCAGAGTCCTCCATAGCATTGCATATACCCACAGAAGGACAATAAAAAATATTTATTTAAAAAACGTCACTTAATACTCCCAATGGCTGGGGCACTCACCACCTCCTAGACCCAGAACAGCTAACAGTGAAAACGCTCTCCTCAGGAATGATGTCTGCAGCAGGATCTTAGGAAATGAAAGAGACTGCACCCGGTCACGTGGTACTTAAGACAGGACTTCCCCTGTTATGAAAAAGGGCGCCAAGCTATTATGAGCTGCGCAACACTTCAAAAACAAAAGTGAAACATGTTTGTTCCAAGCCAAAAAACACAGTCTATAAGCCTAAAAAACGTCACATTAAGCAGATATAATTCCCCAAACTGTTCAAATAATCTCCCTAAAGGAGATATTAACTCTTGATCCTATCGAGGTATAAAGGAGCCACACTGACTCTGTATATATAAAAAACGGTCTTACCCTCCAGGATCCATGCTGTGGAACAGGCACAGCCTCTCAAGTGTGACAGCCTTGCAGCGATGCTTCTGACATGGACTTGAGTGTGTAGCAGCAAGCAGTCAAACTCTTCAACACTGATTGCTCAGGAGCGGTTAGCGACAGTCTGGATGGGTTCGCAGAAAAACTTTCCCTGCATCTGCAGACTCTAACTTTCACCAATACTCTCACTGAGAGGTTAACATGATTACTTAAAACTCCAGTCCTTTCTCGAAGGTAACATACCCATACAGGACTATTCAATGACACTTCTCTGCCACCTCCAATAGTGACGAAAGGCAAAGAATGACTGGGGGATATGGGAAGTGGGAGGGATATTTAAAAGGGACACTGAACCCAATTTTTTTTCTTTTGTGGTTCCGATAGAGCATGCAATTTTAAATAACTTTCTAATTTACTCCTATTATCAAATTTTATTCATTCTCTTTGTATCTTTATTTGAAAAGCAAGAATGTAAGTTTAGAAGCAGGCCCATTTTTGGTGAACAACCTGGGTTGTTCTTGCTGATTGGTGGGTAAATTCACCCACCAATAAACACGCTGTCCAGGGTCTGAGCCAAAAATGGTCTGGCTCCGCTGCTTAGATGCCTTCTTTTTCAAATAAAGATAGCAAGAAAACAAAGAAAAATTGATAATAGGAGTAAATTAGAATGTTGCTTAAAATTGTATGCTCTATGCAAATCATGAAAGAAAAAATTTGAGTTCAGTGTCCCTTTAAGCCTTTGGCTGGGGTGTCTTTGCTGCCTCCTGGTGGCCAGTTGTTGTATTTCCCAACAGTAAGGAATGAAGTTGTGGACTCTTCCTGCCTTATGGAAGAAATCATCACCCTGTAAAGCAAATTTGATCTAATAACATCTAAGTTAGTTAAACAACTAATCTTTCTTTGCTTACTTAAATTTGTTTTATGTGGCCCTGTAAGGTTTTTTGATTGGCTGAAGGGTGCTCTCTATACACATTCACTGCACTGCTGCTGCTGCAACAACAGGTACATTTATTTTAAGCTAATATATTAGTGGCAGTTATAGGAATACATTTACAAGTTTTACTCTAAATATTATTTTGCATTTAAATAGATAAAATCAGCAAAATGTTGTTTTTGAACTGGCCAACAGAGGGAGCTCTTGCTACAAAAACAAATCTAATTTCTGTAACTACCGACAAAATCTCATGTAAATAAAAGAAAGTTAAATATTTATTTCACACCAACAAAAAAAATCAAGTAGTGGAAATAATTCCTTAGCAAATGACTTCCTAGAAATATAAGGATTATATAAAATGTGTGTAACCATTTATCAGCTATAAGTTTGTATTTTGTGATTGGCTGATTGCTGTCACGTGACCTAGTGGGAGGAAAAATTTGATTAACTTTGAAACTTGATGGAAAATATTCAAAGTGAGTGCTGGTGTCTGGTCTTTATATTGTGTATTTGTCAATTATTTATTTCTACTGTATTTTGTGGTCCTTTAAAATTTCATTCATCATAAAATGTTTAATTACGCATAATTAAAGGGACGGTAAAGTCATAATTAGTCAATCATGTTTTAGAGAGAGCATACAATTTTAAACAACTTCCCAATTTACTTTTATTATTTATAAATGCTTCCTTCTTTTGTTATCCTTTGCTGAAAAGTTTATCTAGGTATATTCAGGAGCTGCAAAGAACCTAGGTTCTAGATGCTGATTGGTGGCTGCATATATATATATATATATATATATATACACACACACCGATTGTCATTGGCTCACCCAAGTGTTCAGTTAGAAACCAGTAGTGCATTGCTGCTCCTTCCACAAAGGATACCAAGAGAATTAAGCAAATTAGACAATAGAGGTAAACTGGAAAGTTGTTTAAAATTGTATGTTCTACCTAAATCATGAAAGAAAAATTTTGGGTTTCATGTCCCTTTAAAAAATTATTTATTTTGTAGATTTTCTTGAATTTTTATTCTCCCATTGAGAGGCTGGAGTGTATTATGTAGAATCCGGATACTACTGTATGCTGGATAGTAATTGGTTGATATGTGCAGGTGCTTGTCTATATCTCTTCCTGATTGGCTGCAGCAAAGAAGTAAGAAACAACATTTAGACACTTTTCAAGAGGTGTGTGTTCAGCAAAAACAGAATTTATGCTTACCTGATAAATTACTTTCTCCAACGGTGTGTCCGGTCCACGGCGTCATCCTTACTTGTGGGAATATCTCTTCCCCAACAGGAAATGGCAAAGAGTCCCAGCAAAAGCTGGCCATATAGTCCCTCCTAGGCTCCGCCCACCCCAGTCATTCGACCGACGGACAGGAGGAAAAAACAGGAGAAACTATAGGGTGCCGTGGTGACTGTAGTTAGAGAAAATAATTCATCAAACCTGATTAAAAAACCAGGGCGGGCCGTGGACCGGACACACCGTTGGAGAAAGTAATTTATCAGGTAAGCATAAATTCTGTTTTCTCCAACATTGGTGTGTCCGGTCCACGGCGTCATCCTTACTTGTGGGAACCAATACCAAAGCTTTAGGACACGGATGAAGGGAGGGAGCAAATCAAGTTACCTAAACGGAAGGCACCACGGCTTGCAAAACCTTTCTCCCAAAAATAGCCTCCGAAGAAGCAAAAGTATCAAATTTGTAAAATTTGGCAAAAGTGTGCAGTGAAGACCAAGTCGCTGCCTTACATATCTGATCAACAGAAGCCTCGTTCTTGAAGGCCCATGTGGAAGCCACAGCCCTAGTAGAGTGAGCTGTGATTCTTTCAGGGGGTTGCCGTCCGGCAGTCTCGTAAGCCAATCGGATGATGCTTTTAAGCCAAAAGGAAAGAGAGGTAGAAGTCGCTTTTTGACCTCTCCTCTTACCAGAATAGACGACAAACAGAGAAGATGTTTGTCTGAAATCCTTTGTAGCTTCTAAATAGAATTTTAGAGCACGGACTACGTCCAAATTGTGCAACAAACGTTCCTTCTTTGAAACTGGATTCGGACACAAAGAAGGTACAACTATCTCCTGGTTAATATTTTTGTTAGAAACAACCTTTGGAAGAAAACCAGGCTTAGTACGCAAAACCACCTTATCTGCATGGAACACCAGATAGGGTGGCGAACACTGCAAAGCAGATAACTCAGAAACTCTTCTAGCAGAAGAAATAGCAACCAAAAACAAAACTTTCCAAGATAACAACTTAATATCTATGGAATGTAGAGGTTCAAACTGAACCCCTTGAAGAACTGAAAGAACTAGATTTAAACTCCAGGGAGGAGTCAAAGGTCTGTAAACAGGCTTGATCCTAACCAGAGCCTGAACAAATGCTTGAACATCTGGCACAGCTGCCAGTCGTTTGTGTAATAAGACAGATAAAGCAGAAATCTGTTCCTTTAGAGAACTCGCTGATAATCCTTTATCCAAACCTTCTTGTAGAAAGGAAAGGATCTTAGGAATTTTGATCTTATTCCATAAGAATCCCTTGGATTCACACCAGCAGATATATATTTTCCATATCTTATGGTAAATTTTTCTAGTTAGCGTTTTTCTGGCTTGAACTAGAGTATCTATCACAGAATCTGAAAACCCACACTTTGATAGAATCAAGCGTTCAATTTCCAAGCCGTCAGCTGGAGGGAGACCAGATTTGGATGTTCGAATGGACCCTGTACAAGAAGATCCTGTCTCAGAGGTAGTTTCCATGGTGGAACCGATGACATATTCACCAGGTCTGCATACCAAGTCCTGCGTGGCCACGCAGGGGCTATCAAAATCACCGGAGCCCTCTCCTGCTTGATCCTGGCTACCAGCCTGGGAATGAGAAGAAATGGTGGAAACACATAGGCTAGGTTGAAGGTCCAAGGCGCTACTAATGCATCCACTAGAGTTGCCTTGGGATCCCTGGATCTGGACCCGTAGCAAGGAACCTTGAAGTTCTGACGAGACGCCATCAGATCCATGTCTGGAATGCCCTATAATTGAGTCAACTGGGCAAGGATCTCCGGGTGGAGTTCCCACTCCCCCGGATGGAAAGTCTGACGACTCAGGTAATCCGCTTCCCAGTTTTCCACACCTGGGATGTGGATCGCAGATAGGTGGCAGGAGTGATCCTCCGCCCATTGTATTATTTTGGTCACTTCTTTCATCGCCAGGGAACTCCTTGTTCCCCCCTGATGATTGATATAAGCAACAGTCGTCATGTTGTCTGATTGGAATCTTATGAATCTGGCCTTTGCTAGCTGAGGCCAAGCCCTGAAAGCATTGAATATCGCTCTCAGTTCCAGAATGTTTATCGGGAGAAGAGACTCTTCCCGAGACCATAGTCCCTGAGCTTTCAGGGATTCCCAGACCGCGCCCCAGCCCACTAGACTGGCGTCGGTCGTGACGATGACCCACTCTGGTCTGCGGAAGCTCATTCCCTGGGATAGGTGGTCCAGGGTTAGCCACCAACGGAGTGAATCTCTGGTCTTCTGATCTACTTGAATCACTGGAGACAAGTCTGTATAGTCCCCATTCCACTGTTTCAGCATGCACAGTTGTAATGGTCTTAGATGAATTCGCGCAAAAGGAACTATGTCCATTGCTGCAACCATCAACCCTACTACTTCCATGCACTGAGCTACGGAAGGACGAGGAATAGAATGAAGAACTTGACAAGTGTTTAGAAGTTTTGACTTTCTGACTTCTGTCAGGAAAATCCTCATTTCTAAAGAATCTATTATTGTTCCCAAGAAAGGAACTCTTGTCGACGGAGACAGGGAACTTTTTTCTATGTTCACCTTCCATTCGTGAGATCTGAGAAAGGCCAGAACGATGTCTGTATGAGCCTTTGCCTTTGAAAGAGACGACGCTTGTATTAGAATGTCGTCCAAGTATGGTACTACTGCAATGCCCCTCGGTCTTAGAACCGCTAGAAGGGACCCGAGTACCTTTGTGAAAATCCTTGGAGCAGTGGCTAACCCGAATGGGAGGGCCACAAACTGGTAATGTTTGTCCAGAAAGGCGAACCTTAGGAACTGATGATGTTCTTTGTGGATAGGGATATGTAGATACGCATCCTTTAGATCCACGGTAGTCATAAATTGACCTTCCTGGATTGTAGGTAGAATCGTTCGAATGGTTTCCATTTTGAACGATGGTACTCTGAGAAATTTGTTTAGGATTTTTAAATCCAGAATTCGTCTGAAGGTTCCCTCTTTTTTGGGAACTATGAACAGATTTGAGTAAAATCCCATTCCTTGTTCCGCCATTGGAACTGGGTGTATCACTCCCATTTTTAACAGGTCTTCTACACAATGTAAGAATGCCTGTCTCTTTATTTGGTTTGAGGATAAGTGAGATATGTGGAACCTTCCCCTTGGGGGTAGTTCCTTGAATTCCAGGAGATAACCCTGAGAAACTATTTCTAGCATCCAGGGATCCTGAACATCTCTTGCCCAAGCCTGAGCAAAGAGAGAGAGTCTGCCCCCTACTAGATCCGGTCCCGGATCGGGGGCTACTCCTTCATGCTGTTTTGTTAGCAGCAGCAGGCTTCTTGGCCTGCTTACCCTTGTTCCAGCCTTGCATCGGTTTCCAGGCTGGTTTGGTTTGTGAAGCGTTACTCTCTTGTTTAGAGGATGCAGAGTTAGAGGTCGGTCCGTGCCTGAAATTGCGAAAGGAACGAAAATTAGACTTATTCTTGGCTTTGAAAGGTCTATCTTGTGGAAGGGCGTGGCCCTTTCCCCCAGTGATGTCAGAAATAATCTCTTTCAATTCTGGCCCAAAGAGAGTTTTACCCTTGAAGGGGATATTAAGTAATTTTGTCTTGGAAGATACATCCGCTGACCAAGACTTTAGCCAAAGTGCTCTGCGCGCCACAGTTGCAAACCCTGAATTTTTCGCCGCTAATCTAGCTAATTGCAAAGCGGCATCTAAAATAAAAGAATTAGCCAACTTGAGTGCGTGAACTCTGTCCATAACCTCCTCATACGGAGTTCTCTCTACTGAGCGACTTTTCCAGTTCCTCTAACCAGAACCACGCTGCTGTAGTGACAGGAACAATGCACGAAATGGGTTGCAGGAGGTAACCTTGCTGTCCAAAAATCTTTTTAAGCAAACCCTCCAATTTTTTATCCATAGGATCTTTAAAAGCACAATTATAATTATAATTATAATTATTATAGTAGTGCGTTTGTTTAGAGTAGAAACTGCCCCCTCGACCTTAGGGACTGTCTGCCATAAGTCCTTTCTGGGGTCGACCATAGGAAATAATTTTTTAAATATAGGAGGGGGGACAAAAGGTATGCCGGGCCTCTCCCACTCCTTATTCACTATGTCCGCCACCCGCTTGGGTATAGGAAAAGCGTCGGGGTGCACCGGAACCTCTAGGAACTTGTCCATCTTGCATAATTTTTCTGGAATGACCAGGTTGTCACAATCATCCAGAGTAGATAGCACCTCCTTAAGCAGTGCGCGGAGATGCTCTAATTTAAATTTAAATGTCACAACATCAGGTTCAGCCTGTTGAGAAATTCTACCTGAATCTGAAATTTCCCCATCTGACAAAACCTCCCTCATGGCCCCTTCAGATTGGTGTGAGGGTATGACAGAGCAATTATCCTCAGCGCCCTCCTGCTCTTCAGTGTTTAAAACAGAGCAATCGCGCTTTCTCTGATATGCAGGCATTTTGGATAAAATATTTGCTATGGAGTTATCCATTACAGCCGTCAATTGTTGCATGGTAATAAGCATTGGCGCGCTAGAAGTACTAGGGGCCTCCTGCGTGGGCAAAACTGGTGTAGACACAGAAGGAGATGATGTAGAACCATGTCTACTCCCTTCATCTGAGGAATCATCTTGGGCAATTTCATTATCTGTGGCAGTACTGTCCTTACTTTGTTTGGACGCTATGGCACAATTATCACACAATTTTGAAGGGGGAGACACATTGGCTTTCATACATATAGAACATAGCTTATCTGAAGGTGCAGACATGTTAAACAGGCTTAAACTTGTCAATAAAGTACAAAAAAAAACGTTTTAAACAAAACGTTACTGTCACTTTAAATTTTAAACAGTGCACACTTTATTACTGAATATGTGAAAAAGTATGAAGGAATTGTTAAAAAATTACCAAATTTTTACCAGTGTCTTAAAGGTTTCAAGGTATTGCACACCAATTTTCAAAGCTTTAACCCTTAAATTAAAGAAACCGGAGCCGGTTACAGTTTTAACCCCTCTACAGTCCCAGCTACAGCCTTTGCTGCGACTTTACCAAACCCAGAGGGGAATACGATACCAAATGAAGCCTTCTAGGAAGTTTTCCAACTACTTTGGGATCCTCACACATGCATCTGCATGTCTGCTCTCAAAAAGTAACTGCGCAGTAATGGCGCGAAAATGAGGCTCAGCCTACAACTGGGAAGGCCCTTCCTGACTGGAAAGGTGTCTAACACAGTGCCTGACGTTAAAAAACGTTCCCCAAGCTTATAAGTGTGAATTACAATCATAAACATGTATAAAATGCCCAAATAAAGCAATCGATTTTGCTCATAAAAGTGTCTACCAGTTTTATAGCCCTTATTAAGCCCTTTATTCTGTTTGAGACTAAGAAAATGGCTTACCGGTCCCCATGAGGGGAAATGACAGCCTTCCAGCATTACACAGTCTTCTTAGAAATATGGCTAGTCATACCTTAAGCAGAAAAAGTCTGCTAACTGTTTCCCCCAACTGAAGTTACTTCATCTCAACAGTCCTATGTGGAAACAGCACCCGATTTTAGTTACTATCTGCTAAAATCATCTTCCTCTCACAAACAGATTCTTCATCTTTTTCTGTTTCAAAGTAAATAGTACATACCAGCACTATTTTAAAATAACAAACTCTTGATAGTAGAATAAAAAACTACAACTAAAACACCACATACTCTTAACCATCTCCGTGGAGATGTTGCCTGTGCAACGGCAAAGAGAATGTCTGGGGTGGGCGGAGCCTAGGAGGGACTATATGGCCAGCTTTTGCTGGGACTCTTTGCCATTTCCTGTTGGGGAAGAGATATTCCCACAAGTAAGGATGACGCCGTGGACCGGACACACCAATGTTGGAGAAACAAAGCATATTTGCTAACAAAATAGGTGTTAAAACCTTGTTCATACATTTACTTTGCATGGATATCTTTTGCAATCTAGTGAGTAAATTGTGATGCATAAATATAGAAAAATAAAATAAAATGTTTAATTATATGTAGTAAAAAAAAAATAAAAAAATAGAATACACTTTCATAATTTATTTTGCCAATTTTGTTCATAAAATTTACTGCTGAATATTGTGACCCCATCATGAGAGCCTATAGAGTATTCGATTCACATCCAGAAGTCTGCATGTTACATTATACACAGTGATTGCTTGATCAGTGAGTTTATCTGTCCATAATTGGCTATAGCAAAGGTTATAAGATAAAGTCAGAATCTTTAAAAAATGCAAACTTTGCTAGAAAAAAAAAACATTTTATAAAATATATAAGAGCTTTATTTTGTATGCAGATCTGCAATGCGGTGCTTTAAGTGTCCCTTTAAGTGTGGGCACATACTTTACACATATTAAACACATTCTAAAAGAGCTGCATAGACTATTTAAAGGGACACACGCTTTTAAAAGTATGTCATCTACTTTGCGCAGGTCAGTTTAAGACAGATATAAATGAGCATGATGGTGGTCAACCAATCACTGTGTAGACTGTATCAGCATTAGACATCTGCAGGCTGGAGTATACATTTTTTATTGTTGTATCACAGGCAAAGGAGGCAAAACAAATAATAAATGTACATTAAAAGGCTTATTTTAATAAACACTCTTGATTAACCCTTCACATACATATACTGCTTCTGCTCCTCATGATAATGTTCCTTGCTCTCCATGCTCTGCTCCAGTAACATCTGGTTCTGCTGGGTCAGCATCTGGATCTGGCTGAGCAAGTGATGATTCTCTTCCTCCAGGTTACTTTTCAGACGAGAAAGAAGCTGCAGAGGAATAAAGTAATGAATCAATTCAGACAGATCCCCTATCCCAATGATGCCGAACCTTGGCACTCCAGATGTTTCTGAACTACATCTCCCATGATGCTCAAAAGAGTGCCTATGCATCATGGGAAATGTAGTTCAGAAACACCTGGAGTGCCAAGGTTCACCATCACTGACCTATTCAGACTGAGTACAGCATTCCCTGCTGCAGGGCATTCACCAATCACTATGCAACTAGATTCATACATGTTTATTGGTGCATGTGACCAATATACCTACTTCCTAAAAGCTTAGGACATGACTTTTTAAAGAAAATAGAACTAATCTTAGAATACATTAAAGGGTTATAAAATGAAAAATATAAATGTCACTTCCACGTCCCTTTAACAGAAGACTATAATTATGAAAGGAAATGACTCTGACAGTAATTCCAGCATACAATCTTCTCACTGTACCTCACAGTGGTTATCCAGTTTGGTTAGGGAAATATCCATGTTCTGATGTTGCTCTTTTAGATCATCAAACCGCGCCTGCCAGCGATTTAACTCCATCTGAGAGTTGTTAAATGTCGTTTTCAGCTCCTTCGTGTGCTTGTGCAGACCGTTGTACTCCTCCTGCAGCTCCCGGTGCAGGAAGTTCAGCCTAAAACAAGTTCAGAAAGCGCAAAGTGAGAAGTGGTCTCCCTGAAATACCCTTCTAAAGGGAAGCCAAACAAAGTAATCTTAAAAGGACACCAAACCCCACATTTTTCTTTCATGATTCAGATAGAACACACAATCTTAAATAACTTTCTACTTTACTTCTATTATCACATTTTCTTAGTTCTCGTGGTATTTTTTTTTTTTTTAAAGCAGGGATGTAAGCTTAGGAGCAGGAATGTGTGTGGAGCACTATATGGCAGCAGTTTTGCAAGAGCACTAGATGGCAGCTTCTTCCTGCTATGTAGTGCTCCAGTCACCTACCTATATATCTCTACAGTAAAGAATACCATGGGAATGAAACAAGTTTGATAAAAGAAGTAAATGGGTAAAATGTTATGTTCTGTCTGAATCACAAAAACGAAATTTATGCTTACCTGATAAATTGATTTCTTCTATGATACGACGAGTCCACGGATTCATCCTTTACTTGTGGGATATTATCCTCCTGCTAACAGGAAGTGGCAAAGAGCACCACAGCAGAGCTGTATATATAGCTCCTCCCTTGATTCCACCCCCCAGTCATTCGACCGAAGGTATAGGAAGAAAAAGGAGAAACTACAAGGTGCAGAGGTGACTGAAGTTTTAAATCAAAAAATATTATGTCTTCAATTGACAGGGCGGGCCGTGGACTCGTCGTATCATAGAAGAAATGAATTTATCAGGTAAGCATAAATTTCGTTTTCTTCTATAAGATACGACGAGTCCAGGGATTCATCCTTTACTTGTGGGATACAATACCAAAGCTACAGGACACGGATGAACGGGAGGGACAAGACAGATACGGAAGGCACCACTGCTTGAAGAACTTTTCTCCCAAAAATAGTCTCAGAAGAAGCAAAAGTATCAAATTTGTAAAATTTGGAAAAGGTATGAAGGGAAGACCAAGTCGCGGCCTTACAAATCTGTTCAACAGAAGCATCGTTTTTAAAAGCCCATGTGGAAGCCACCGCTCTAGTAGAATGAGCTGTAATTTTTTTAGGAGGCTGCTGTCCAGCAGTCTCGTATACCAAATGGATGATGCTTTTCAGCCAAAAAGAAAGAGGCAGCCGTAGCTTTTTGACCCCTACGCTTTCCAGAATAGACAACAACAAGAGAAGATGTTTGACGGAAATCCTTGGTCGCTTGCAAGTAAAACTTCAAAGCACGAACCACGTCCAAGTTATGTAATAGACGCTCCTTCTTAGAAGGATTAGGACAGAGAGAAGGAACAACAATTTCCTGATTAATATTCTTATTTGAAACAACCTTAGGAAGAAATCCAGGTTTGGAACGCAAAACCACCTTATCAGAATGCACAGATAGCTCAGAAACTCTTCGAGCAGAAGAGATAGCAACTAAAAATAGAACTTTCCAAGATAGAAGTTTAATATCTATGGAATGCATGGGTTCAAACGGAACCCCTTGAAGAACATTCAGAACTAAATTCAAACTCAATGGCGGAGCAACAGGTTTAAACACAGGCTTAATTGTAACAAAAGCCTGACAAAACGACTGAACGTCTGGAACATCTGCCAGACGCTTGTGTAGTAAGATTGACAAAGCAGAAAGCTGTCCCTTTAAGGAACTAGCTGATAACCCCTTCTCCAATCCTTCTTGGAGAAAGGACAAAATCCAAGGAATCCTGATCTTACTCCATGAGTAGCCTTTGGATTCGCACCAATAAAGATATTTACGCCATATCTTATGGTAAATTTTCCTAGTTACAGGCTTTCTAGCCTGAATCAAGGTGTCAATGACCGACTCAGAGAAACCCTGCTTAGATAAAATCAAGCGTTCAATCTCCAGGCAGTCAGCCGCGGAGAAACTAGATTTGGATGTTGGAACGGACCCTGAATGAGAAGGTCCTGTCTCAGAGGCAGTTTTCACGGTGGCAGAGATGACATTTCCACCAGATCTCCATACCAAGTCCTGCGTGGCCACGCAGGCGATATCAAGATTACCGAAGCCTTCTCCTGTTTGATTCTGGCAATCAGACGAGGCAGGAGAGGAAAAGGAGGAAACACATAAGCCAGGTTGAACGACCACGGTACTGCAAGAGCATCTATCAGTACTGCTTGAGGATCCCTTGATCTGAACCCGTAACAAGGAAGTTTGGTATTCTGACGAGATGCCATCAGATCCAATTCTGGTGTGCCCCATTGATGAATCAATTGTGCAAACACCTCCGGATGGAGCTCCCACTCCCCCGGATGAAAAGTCTGACGACTTTTCTCCACTACCTGGGATATAGATTGCTGATAGATGGCAAGAGTGAGTCTCTGCCCATCAAATTATTTTGGAAACCTCTCATCGCTAGAGAACTCTTTGATCCCCCCTGATGATTGATATATGCTATAGTCGTGATATTGTCCAACTGGAACCTTATGAATCTGGCTGAAGCCAGCTGAGGCCACGTCTGAAGCGCGTTGAATATCGCTCTCAGTTCTAAAATATTTATTGGAAGTAGGGCCTCCTGCTGAGTCCACACACCCTGAGCCTTCAGGGAATTCTAGACTGCGCCCCAACCCAAAAGGCTGGCGTCCGTCGTCACTATGACCCATGCTGGCCTTCGGAAACACATTCCCTGGGACAGATGATCCTGTGACAACCACCAAAGAAGAGAGTCTCTGGTCTCTAGATCCAGATTTATCCGCGGAGATAAATCCACATAATCCCCATTCCACTGTCTGAGCATGCACAGTTGCAGTGGTCTGAGATGTAAGCGAGCAAACGGAACTATGTCCATTGCCGCTACCATTAGTCCAATTACCTCCATACACTGCGCCACTGTCGGCCGAGGAATGGAATGAAGTGCTCGGTAAGTGGTTAAAATATTTGATTTTCTGACCTCCGTCAGAAAAATCTTCATGTCTACAAAGTCTATCAGAGTTCCTAGGAATGGAACTCTTGTTAGAGGAACAAGTGAACTCTCTTTTATGTTCACCTTCCACCTGTGGGATCTTAGAAAAGCCAACACGATGTCCGTGTGAGATTTGGCTAAATGGTAAGTTGACGCCTGAATCAAGATATTGTCCAGATAGGGCGCCACTGCTATGCCCCGCGGCCTTAGCACCGCCAGAAGGGACCCTAGCACCTTTGTGAAAATTCTGGGAGCTGTGGCCAACCCGAAAGGAAGGGCCACAAACTGGTAATGTTTGTCCAGGAAGGCGAACCTGAGGAACTGGTGATGATCTTTGTGGATAGGAATGTGAAGATACGCATCCTTCAAATCCACGGTGGTCATATATTGACCCTCCTGGATCATTGGTAAAATTGTTCGAATGGTCTCCATCTTGAAGGTCTGAAAGTTCCCTCTTTTTTGGGAACCACGAACAGATTTGAGTAAAACCCCTGCCCCTGTTCTACTTTTGGAACTGGGCAGATTACTCCCATGGTATATAGGTCTTCTACACAGCGTAAGAACGCCTCTCTTTTTGTCTAGTTTACAGACAAACGTGAAAGATGAAATCTCCCCCTTGGGAGAGAATCTTTGAATTCTAGCCGATACCCCTGGGTCACGATTTCTAATGCCCAGGAATCCTGAACATCTCTTGCCCAAGCGTGAGCGAAGAGAGAAAGTCTGCCCCCTTCATGCTGTCTTGGTAGCAGCAGCGGGCTTCTTGGCCTGTTTACCTTTATTCCAGGTCTGGTTAGGTCTCCAGACTGACTTGGATTGAGCAAAATTCCCCTCCTGCCTTGTGGCAGGGGAGGAAGTAGAGGGTCCACCTTTAAAGTTTCGAAAGGAACGAAAATTATTTTGTTTGGCCCTCATTTTAATCGTCTTGTCCTGAGGAAGGGCATGGCCTTTACCTCCAGTAATGTCGGAAATTATCTCCTTCAGTTCAGGCCCGAATAGGGTCCTACCCTTGAAAGGAATAGCTAACAGCTTAGATTCTGATGACACATCAGCAGACCAGGACTTAAGCCCTAACGCTCTACGCGCTAAAATGGCAAAGCCTGCATTCTTTGCTGCTAATTTAGCCATTTGAAAAGCGGCATCTGTAATAAAAGAATTAGCTAGCTTGAGAGCCTTAATTCTGTCCAAAATATCATCTAATGGGGTCTCAACCTTAAGAGACTCCTCTAGAGCCTCAAACCAAAAAGCGGCTGCAGTAGTTACAGGAACAATGCACGCTAGAGGTTGTAGAAGAAAACCCTCATGAATAAACAACTTCTTTAGAAGACCCTCTAATTTTTTATCCATAGGATCTTTGAAAGCACAACTGTCCTCAACAGGAATAGTTGTACGCTTAGCTAGGGTAGAAATAGCTCCCTCCACCTTAGGGACCGTCTGCCACGAATCCCGAATGGTGTCAGATATAGGAAACATTTTCTTAAAAGTAGGAGGGGGAGAGAACGGAATGCCTGGTCTATCCCATTCCTTAGTAACAATGTCCGAAATTCTTCTAGGGACTGGAAAAACATTAGTGTAAGTAGCGACCTCTAGGTATTTATCCATTTTACACAATTTCTTTGGTGGAATGGCAATAGGGTCACAATCATCCAGAGTCGCTAAAACCTCCCTGAGTAACAAGCGGAGGTGTTCAAGCTTAAACTTAAAGGCCATCACATCTGAGTCTGTTAGAGGGAACATCTTTCCTGAATCAGAAAGCTCTCCCTCAGACAGCAATTCCCCCACCCCCAAATCAGAACACTGTGAGGGTACATCGGAGATGGCCAATAAAGCATCAGAGGGCTCAGTATTTACTCTAATACCGGACCTACTGCACTTACCCTGCAAACCAGGCAGTTTAGATAATACCTCTGTGAGGGTAGTAGACATAACTGCGGCCATATCTTGCAGGGTGAAAGAATTAGACGCACTAGAAGTACTTGGCGTCGCTTGGGCGGGCGTTAAAGGTTGTGACACTTGGGGAGAAGGAGATGGCATAACCTGATTCTCTTTTAACTGAGAATCATCCTGAGACATACTTTTATCAGCTAAAATATGTTCTTTGCAATGTAAGGCCCTTTCAGTACATGAGGGACACATTTTAAGTGGGGGTTCCACAATGGCTTCTAAACACATGGAACATTGACTTTCATCAATGTCAGACATGTTAAAACAGGCTAGTAATGACCACAAACAGACTTGAAAACAATTTTATGAAAAAAATAACAATCTGAAAAAACGGTACTGCGCCTTTAAGAGAAAAAAAGCATACAATTTTTCCAAAACTGCTTTAAAAAGATAAAATGATCACAATTTTATGATAAATGCATCCCAACTTGTCAGCTAAGTTTGCCCCACAAGGAAAGGAACACTTAACCCTTACCAAAAAAACGTTGTGTTATAAAACGTTAAATTAAAACAAAAACACTGCACCTCGCCACAGCCCTGCTGTGGTGCCTACCTGCCCTCAGGGGTCTGTAAAATCGGATTAACCCTTCGATTAGGCCCACCGGAGTTGGAGCTTGCTGCTTGTCTGGGAAAAATAACTGCGCAACTGAGGCGCGAAAATAGGCCCCGCCCATCTCACTCGATGTCTCACAGCCTAAAATAACCGCACCAGAGCGGTTAAAATCTAGCCAAGTGGGTTCATATACCCATTAATGAAGCCATGTGTAGCCTCCATTTTTAAATAAAGTAAAAACGTTTGCCATCAAAAAACGTTAACTGTAACTCCCAACATAGAAACGTTTGCCCACAAACATCATATCATCAGTGTGAACCATTTTTATATAGCCCAATATACAGGTCCAGTAATACCCCTCTCTATACATTAGGATTACTGCTTACCCTTTCCCTCATAGGGATACTGTCAGCCAATTCTGAAATAACCCAGTCTCCCCAGAAAAAAAATGACTGAACATACCTCAATGCTTGTAGCATGAAAAACGTTCCTCACACTGAAGTTTCTTAAGTACTCCTCAGCCATTCTGTGGGAACTACCCTGGATCTCAGTAACAACTGCTAAGATCATTAGTCTCCAGGCAGAAGTCTTCATCCATCTGCTGCCTGGGAGAAAATAGCACTCACCGGTACCATTTAAAATAAAAAAAGTCTTGCTTGAAGAAAATAAAAACTAACATTTTATCACCTCTTTCACTTTACCCTTCCTATTACTTAGAGTAGGCAATGAGAATGACTGGGGGGTGGAGTCAAGGGAGGAGCTATATAGGCAGCTCTGCTGTGGTGCTCTTTGCCACTTCCTGTTAGCAGGAGGATAATATCCCACATGTAAAGGATGAATCCGTGGACTCGTCGTATCTTATAGAAGAAAGAACATTTTTGGGTTTCATATCCCTTTAACATCTGGCTTTTTTTTAAACAATATGCAGCAAATTCATTATTATAGACAATAAATTACTTTTCCCCTTACCAACAAGATAAACTGAATGAGACTCTGACACGGACTTGCTTTGTCTGAGCAATAAGGACCTTATAACTGAGTTTGTGTGTAAATGTGTAACACGCACAACTAAATACTCATTTACCACTGAATCAGAAAGAGCCTCATTGCACAGTGAGAAATCCTTTTATTTCAGCAATGAACTGGCTGGGCAATGCATGCAAAATACATAAAAACAAACAAAAAACCCCTCTTGTCATCTCTATGAATGCATCTTACATGTAGGTGGCTCTTACAAGCTAAACAATATGGCTTCCCCAGCGTCTCTCAGTGCAGGCCCAGTCAGAGCATGTGACAGGAAACTCACCTGCCCAGTTCTTCTTTAAGTGTCTGATTTTCATTTGTCGCAAGCACGTTTTTCCTCTTTTCCTGCTGCAAAAATTCCTGCTCCCTTTTCAAAATATTGTCTAATTCTTCCAGCTCCTTTTTGTGTTTTATTAAGCTGTTGTAACTATAAAAAAAACAACAATACATTTAATTACACATAAAGATCCTGTAAACAATATATATATATATATATATATACACTGCTCAAAAAAATAAAGGGAACACTAAAATAACACATCCTAGATCTGAAGTAATTAAATATTCTAATTAAATACTTTGTTCTTTACATAGCTGAATGTGCTGACAACAAAATCACACAAAAATTAAAAAATGGAAATCAAATTTTTCAACCCATGGAGGTCTGGATTTGGAGTCACACTCAAAATTAAAGTGGAAAAACACACTACAGGCGGATCCAACTTTGATGTAATGTCCTTAAAACAAGTCAAAATGAGGCTCAGTAGTGTGTGTGGCCTCCACGTGTCTGTATGACCTCCCTACAATGCCTGTGCATGCTCCTGATGAGGTGGCGGATGGTCTCCTGAGGG
Organism: Bombina bombina; assembly: GCF_027579735.1. Classification (NCBI taxonomy): domain Eukaryota; kingdom Metazoa; phylum Chordata; class Amphibia; order Anura; family Bombinatoridae; genus Bombina; species Bombina bombina. The sequence goes on along the minus strand of NC_069499.1, from coordinate 101,697,220 downwards.
ATCTCCTCCCAGACCTGGACTAAAGCATCCACCAACTCCTGGACAGTCTGTGGTGCAACGTGAAGTTGGTGGATGGAGCGAGACATGATGTCCAAGATGTGCTCAATTGGATTCAGGTCTGGGGAACGGGTGGGCCAGTCCATAGCATCAATGCCTTCATCTTGCAGGAACTGCTGACACACTCCAGCCACATGAGGTCTAGCATTGTCTTGCATTAGGAGGAACCCAGGGCCAACCGCACCAGCATATGCTCTCACAAGGGGTCTGAGGATCTCATCTCGATACCTAATGGCAGTCAGGCTACCTCTGGCGAGCACATGGAGGGCTGTTCGGCCCCTCAAAGAAATGCCACCCCACACCATTACTGACCCACTGCCAAACCGGCCATGCTGTAGGATGTTGCAGGCAGCAGAACGTTCTCCACGGTGTCTCCAGACTGTCACGTCTGTCAAATGTGCTCAGTGTGCACCTGCTTTCATCTGTGAAGAGCACAGGGCGCCAGTGGCGAATTTGCCAAACTTGGTGTTCTCTGGCAAATGCCAAACGTCCTGCACGGTGTTGGACTGTAAGCACAACCCCCACCTGTTGACGCTGGGCCCTCATACCACCCTCATGGAGTCTGTTTCTGACCGTTTGAGCAGACACATGCACATTTGTGGCCTGCTGGAGGTCATTTTGCAGGGCTCTGGCAGTGCTCCTCCTGTTCCTCCTTGCACAAAGGCGGAGGTAGCGGTCCTGCTGCTGGGTTGTTGCCCTCCTACGGCCTCCTCCACGTCTCCTTATGTACTGGCCTGTCTCCTGGTAGCGCCTCCATGCTCTGGACACTACACTGACTGACACAGCAAACCTTCTTGCCACAGCTCGCATTGATGTGCCATCCTGGATGAGCAGCACTACCTGAGCCACTTGTGTGGGTTGTAGACTCCGTCTCATGCTACCACTAGAGTGAAAGCACAGCCAGCATTCATAAGTAACCAAAACATCAGCCAGAAAGCATAGGAACTAAGAAGTGGCCTGTGGTCACCACCTGCAGAACTACTCCTTTATTGGGGGTGTCTTGCTAATTGCCTATAATTTCCACCTGTTGTCTATCCCATTTGCACAACAGCATGTGAAATTGATTGTCACTCAGTGTTGCTTCCTAAGTGGACAGTTTGATTTCACAGAAGTGTGATTGACTTGGAGTTACATTGTGTTGTTTAAGTGTTCCCTTTATTTTTTTGAGCAGTGTACATACACAGATAGTAGTAGTAGATGGCGCTGGTCTATTGAGTGATTTTCTCTATTAAGTGAAGAGAAAAAAGGCTTGATGCATATATTGAAGCCAATTAATATGGGTGCAGTATACTCACTCCATAAGATGAATCTTTACAGCTGAAAGGGAACGTAGCGTCAGATGGCAAGAGTCCACAGGTTCCTGGAGTCAAATACTGAATTTTCAGGTTTATCCAAAAGTGGACTATAAATGAATAGAGACCCAAATGACAAAAGTATCCAGTGTGTAATTGGAAAAAATGTAGTAACTTACTCCATAAATAAGGAGATTCCAGCTCAGCACAGCAAAACAAGATCTTGACAATCTTTCAACAAAGGATAAAAGGTTTTATTTGCTCAACGCGTTTCAACGTATTACATGTCTTTATCAAGAGCATACATTAAAACAAGTAAAACAGGTAAGTAAAACCAAGTATTGAGTGTGTTTGCTGTGGCTACAGGGCTGGTTTATATACAGGTGAACAATTAGTTCCAATTTCCTGTTGAGCACAGGAAATTGGACTCACAAAAACTTCATAAAATGTTTAATACTATATATATGCATCAATAGTAAACTATTCCTGAGAATAAAAATGAAGAAAAATATATTTTAAAGAAAATCATTAAAAAAACCATCAAAGTTTAAAAATAGAGGCTTAGTTTAGTATTGATACGTTATTTAACCAATCAAAACATTTCTTGAATATTTAGACCAATGAACAGACAGTGGTATAAAGTCCACAATCAAGTAGTCTGTTGTGTAACAGTTCCTTTTCAGGTCCGATCTGTGGTCATGTGCTTCTCTTGTCCAATCAGAGGATGGCTGTAATCCAAGGGTGAAAGCATCAATCCGGAAGAGTAAAAATTCTGTGTACTAATAGAGGGAGTGTCCTGAATGACATCAGACATACATCTCAGCCAATAAAACAAGATAAATAATTCTGAATAATTCTATTATTTATCTTGTTTTATTGGCTGAGATGTATGTCTGATGTCATTCAGGACACTCCCTCTATTAGTACACAGAATTTTGACTCTTCCGGATTGATGCTTTCACCCTTGGATTACAGCCGTCTTCTGATTGGACAAGAGAAGCACATGACCACAGATCGGACCTGAAAAGGAACTGTTACACAACGGACTACTTGATTGAGGACTTTATACCACTGTCTGTTCATTGGTCTAAATATTCAAGAAATGTTTTGATTGGTTAAATAACGTATCAATACTAAACTAAGCCTCTATTTTTAAACTTTGATGGTTTTTTAATGATTTACTTTAAAATATATTTTTCTTCATTTTTATTCTCAGGAATAGTTTACTAT
>NC_069499.1:101617141-101689641 GCF_027579735.1 Bombina bombina | reverse complement strand
CAAGATTTAAAAATATTTTTGGCAAGATATTATTTATGCACAGCAATGCAAATTTGCCCTCTCTAATGAATCTACGTCATTTACTTTTTCTTAAAAGGATATGAAACTCAAACATTTTCTTTAGTGATTCAGACAGAGCATACAATTTAAAACAAGTTTCCAATTTACTTCTACTATCAAAGGTAAGCATATGTGTGTGTGTGTGTATATATATATATATATATATATATACTGTATATATACAGGCAGCCCTCAGTTTACGCCGGGGTTAGGTTCCAAAAGGAATGGTTGTAAATTGAAACCGTTGTAAATTGAAACCCAGTTTATAATGTAAGTCAATGGGAAGTGAGGGAGTTAGGTTCCAGGCCCCTCTCAAAATTGTCATAAGTAACACCTAATACATTATTGTGTGTGTGTGTATGTATGTATGTATGTATGTATGTATGTATGTATGTATGTATGTATGTATGTATATATATATATATATATATATATATATATATATATATATATATATATATATATATATATATATATATAGACATCTGGAGCGCTGCATGGTTAGGAAACAGTGCTGCCCTCTAGTGCAATTGCAAATGGATGACATTCTTGCAAAACTTCTGCCATATAGTGCACCAGAAATGGGCCGGCTCCTAAGCAAATGTCCCTGCTTTTCAATAAAAGATACCAACAGAACAAATAAAAATCATAATAGAAGTAAATTAGAAAGTTGTTTAAAATCGTATATGCTCTATCTGAATTATGAAATAATTTTTTTATATCCCTTTAAAGGGACAGTCTACAATAGAATATTTATTGTTTAAAAAGATAGATAATCCCTTTATTACCCATTCCCTAGTTCTGCATAACCAACACAATTATATTAATATACTTTTTACCTCTGTGATTACCTTGTATCTAAGCCTCGTCTGACAGCCCCCTGATCACATAACTTTGTATTTATTATCCATTGACTTGCATTTAGTATTGTGTTGTGCTAACTCTTAAATAACTCCTTGGGCATGAACATAATGTTATCTATATGGCTCACATGAACTAGCAGTCTCCTGTTGTGAAAAGATATTAAAAAAAGCATGTGATAAGAGGCTGTCTGTAGTAACTTACAAACAGGCAGAAATCTAGAGTTTTACATGTTATAAAGTATATTAATATAACAATGTTAGTTGTGCAAAGCTGGGGAATGGTAGTAAATGCTCTATCTTTTTAAACAATAACTTTAGTGTAGACTGTCCCTTTAAGTAAGTATAGGTCTGAGTCACCGACCCTTTGCTATTATGACTAAAAGCTAGTGAGGGTCTGTTTAACTTTATCAGTGCTTGGACAGTACAAGTAGCTTCTCACCCTTCCTCCAAGTTCCTATGAGCCTGCTCCAGGTTTTTGTGCTGCGCTTTGAGTGTGCTATGTTGGCTGATAAGCCCCTCGTACTCCACAGACTGGCGCTCATGCAAGGACACCAAGTGCTCATGGTCCTGCAGCAGCGAATCATGAGCAGCCTTCAGCTCCTCCTTCTGCTTCAAGAAGTTCTCATTTTCATTCTCCAGAGCAGACAGCTGTGTCTGTAGCAGAGACATCTGGAGCTTCAGTGAGGTGCTCTGCGATGTGGCTGTAGAGTTCTCAACCTGTCAAATACGTATATATGTAATAAACTCCTAAACGCTGTAATTCATAGATGAATCTCTAAATATAACACAGCACAAGTGCTTCAAAGGTTGCCAACTATATATGAATTTATAGTCAAACATATAATGAGAAAGTGTTCTAAATTAAACGCGCCCTTTTGGAACAAGGACTATGAAATATATTATTTATGTCTGAAAACAGAAGTTCTATAGCAAAAAACAAGCAAACAAAGAAAAGTTTATTATTAAAAATAAACTGGCACTTTGTACAGTTTTTTTTATGTAAAATAACTTTATTCTTTAAAGGGATAGTAAACCCAATTTTTTTCTTTCATGATTCAGAGCATGCAATTTTAAGCAACTTTCTAATTTACTCCAATTATAATTTTTTCTTCGTTCTCTTGCTATGTTAATTCGAAAAAGCAGGAATATAAGGAGCCGGCCCATTTTTGGGTCAGCAACCTGGATAATGCTTGCTGATTGATGACTACATTTAGCCACCAATCAGCAAGCACAACCTAGGTGCTGAACCAAAAATGGGCCGGCTTCTAAGCTCACATTCTTGCTTTTCAAATAAATATATCACGAAGAAAAATTTATAATAGGAGTAAATTAGAAAGTTGCTTAAAATTGCATGCTCTATCTGAATCATGAAAGAAAAGTTTGGGTTCAGTGTCCCTTTAAGTAACTGTGACATTCCATTGCTACTTATTGACCACGAAATGTTAAATGAGCAAAGAGGCGATTTTATTTAAACAACACATTTTGAGGCCTTTGTTCCTGTGGCTCCTAGTATTTGTACATTGTGAAATATAATATACTCCTCACCTGCAGACTGGCTGTCTGAGTCTGTAAGGCTGTGTTATATTCCTGCAGGAAAGTAACCTGTTTCTGCAGCGCTTCCATCTGATTATTGAGGGAGAGGTTCTGTGTATCGAGGTGTTTGTGCTGTTCTCTCAGTAGCTGTTTCTCAGCTTGGAGGGCAGCATTCTAAAAAGAGACTTTATTTAAGTAACAGTTTCCTCAATTTTTAAAATAATTCCCAGATACATTGCAATAAATGAAAATAGGACAAACACTCTATATATAAATGACTGGTGTCCGTCTCCCTTTGGGCATTATGGAGTGTTTAGCAGTCTGCTGTAGCACCTGTCTAATAAGCAACATTACATCAGGGTTTCTCTTAAAAACTTTCATGACAGACAGAACATGTTAAACAACTTTTCCATATACTTCTGTTATCTAATTTACTCCAAACTCTTTATACCCTTTGTTGAAAAGCATACATAGGTATGCTCAGACATACCAAGGCTGCACATAGCCTGTTTTCATTGGCTCACCCAATGTGCTCAGCTACCTCCCAGTAGTGCATTACTCATTCAACAAAAGGATACCAAGATAATGAAGCAAATTTGATAATTGGAGTAAATTGGAAAGTTTTTCAAAACAGTATGCTCTGTCTCAATCATGAGAGGAACAATTTGGGTTTCATATCCCTTTAAGAACTCCTTTAGTTATGTATATGTAGGCAGTACAATCAGTTTAATGCTCATGTTATGTATTATCATAAACACCCATATATATAGCTCATGAGCGAATGAACTACATTTTACTAGACTGCTAGAACAAAAGAATGAAAGCCGTTTGGTTCTAATAGAAAAAAAAATTAAAGGGACAGTCTACTTGATTTTTTTTTTGTAATTGTTTAAAAGATAGATAACGTCTTTACTACCCATTCCCCAGCTTTGCACAACCAACATTGTTATATTAATACACTTTATAACCTCTACATCTCTGCCTGTTTAAAAGCCCCTGCAGGCCGCATCTTATCTTAGGGCATTTTATTAGCTTTTCACAGCCAGATAGTGGTAGTTCATGTGTGCCATATAGATATAATATTGTGCTCACTACTATGGAGTTATGCAGGAGCCAGCACTAATTGACTCAAATGCAAGTTTGTAAAAAGCACTGAAATGCGGGGGCAGCCTGCAGAAGCTTAGATGCAAGGTATGGTAATCTCAGAGATAAAAAGTGTATTCATAAAACAGTGTTGGTTATGAAAAACTGGGGTATGGGTAATAAAGGGATTATCTATCTTTTTGAACAATTAAAAAATTCAAGTAGACTGTCCCTTTAAAGAGATATGCACGGGGGGGCGGAGCCGGGAGCTTCATAGAGATGGAGGTGTAGGTTTGGAGCTCCGCAAAACACTGCTCATCAAACAGTTGCAAAGGGCATAAATTTATTTGCTACTGCTCTGAAAACCTAAGGGAAGAGGTAATGAAGGAAAGGTGAACCCAAAAACTTAAGACCGGGAACCGAGCTGCACATTGAACGCTGTGAAACTTGAGGAGCAAAGTATGAAGCGTTAGCTAGGCGGAGTGATCCGCCATCTTGCCCACGCGGTCAGCAACTACTCAGAAGCAAAGACTTCAAGCCGCATACACGGCACCCAGAACACACTCACCACATAAACGTGGAGATCGGACCAAGAAGAAACTGAATGACCGATAGGGTAAGAGAAAGGAGCGGTGGTTATTAACTTTGGGAGCGCGGTCACGGACCGCCCCAGAACAAGCAATTATAAATAAATGGCGTAGTGCCGCGTACACACAGCAGACACCACATGCTTATGGGAAAGGTTGCTAAAGAGAGACATAAAACTGGGGAGCCACTTGGGTGCTGCAACAGTATTAATGCAAGTGAATTAGGAGATGGAAGAATGGCATAATAGAGGAACTCCTTTACATGACACCTAAGTCCCCGCTCAAAGGCAGAGAATTAAGCGACCTATTTACTGACATATGCAGCAAATCTATGGGTGGATGTGTCAATGCTGCGCCACAGAAACATAGTTAGCTCCAAGGCAAAAGACTATCTACTCAAACACTAATAGGTGACCTGCTGCAGTAGGATACGATATAGCTGCCCCTTCACAGCTTGCCAAATATATACATATCCTTAGAAGCTATCTTTATAAAACAAGAGATTAATGTATTTAATAAGAAACCGCTTTGAGGCTGAAGATATGACAGCAAGCACGATGCATGAGATGCAATGCTAACAGGCGCAAGATCCCAGGTCCCATGAAACACAACGATGCTACATCCTAACAAGTATAATAACTATGTATAATCTGTATGCTGCAGAATAGCCTGCCTTAACAACAAATTCCTACATAGCGATCAATCTATCCAAGGAAACTAAGGATACAAAAGGCATACACCTTGCTTAAGATTCACAGGTTTACATCACTTAAATCACAAAAAAAAGAGACTATAAACGCTGACGCTCATCTGTCAACTAATAACTTACCACCGCACCGGGTGACATATATTAGTCAATATGACAGCTAGAAAGCACACTAAATCCTCTCAAGGACTTAAAACTCCAACAGCAACTATGTTTTTTAAACCAGTAAAAGAGAAGGCTATAGAGGCAATCAATAGCGAAGCAGATGAAGAGGTGGATTCTGATACAGACTCACAAATCCAGGTAGATGATTCTACCCCCGCTACAAACGCTGACCTCAAGACACTGGTATCAAAGCAAGATATCAACCAGAACTTTGACAAGTTATGGGAAAAAATCGACACATTTCAAAGCACTATAACCAACAGTCTAGTAGAAATTAAGCAAGATGTTATAGACCTAGGCTCTAGAGTGGCGATCCTAGAAGACGCTGACACCTCAGTAACAGAAGATCTCTCTAACTTCAAGCAGCAACTTACTGCACAACAACAAGAGGTTATGGAAATGCAGGACAAACTAGAAGATCTTGAAAATAGAAGCCGAAGATGTAACCTAAGGCTGAAAGGAATACCTGAATCTGTAACAGCAGAAGAATTACATATCTATCTACATCAGCTCTTCCAAGCCATAACAGGAGAAGGAGGCGACGAGAAATTCCAAATGGAAAGAGCACACAGAGCACTTCGTGCCAAACCAAAAGAGGAAGCCCCACCTAGAGACGTCGTGGTCAAGTTTTTTAGATTCCCAGAAAAAGAGGAGATCCTGACAGCAGCACGGAAAAATCCCACATTCAAATTCCAAGGTTCGGTGATCCAGTTCTACCAGGACCTCTGTCTCAAGACGCTGCAGAGAAGAAGCGGTTTGAAACCTCTCACCACTATCCTGAGGAAACATCAAATCAGATATAGATGGGGATTCCCCTTTAATCTATACATCATACATAATGGCAGACCTCTAAGTCTTAGAGAACCGGACGAGATTCCAGCAATTTGTAGCAAACTACACTTGGAGATCCCAGATCTACCGCAAAGCAACCATGATGAAGATACCGAGCAGCAGACATCTAGACACAACCAACTACAAAAACCAAAATGGACAAAAGTCACGAAGAAGAAAACCAAAACATGACATTTTTATCCAATACAAGCTCGGAGATTCCAGGGTCTGGATTGAAGCAGTATGTCCCACCAAACACCTTGTGGAGACATAAGTAATCAAGGTTTAGTATCACACCCCTAGACAAAGGCTGACGGTGGTGGGAACTGTCAGTAATATGTTCAAATTAACTCTGACTATTAATCGTGCCCAAATCTACCACTTTGGCAGTGGGAGTACAAAATATTCAGAAAATGTTTGAAGTAATAGGGGGGGAGGGGGGGGGAGATCATAGTTTTGTTAATTTTCTATGTTTATCTTCTACATATAGTTACCCAATGTAGGAGTCATTTGTTATTTATTGTTTTTAATGTTGCCACTCGATATTTCACAGTTGATACGCTGCAAACTATATGTAACTTGCCTAATAATGATGTTGTCTTTGTTTTCCTACATTGCTTGCCCCGCTTTGGCGAAACCACCCTTCTTGAGTTGTCCGGGGATAATGCTTGTGAATGTGGAAGAGGCGGATCCGGGGGGGAGAGCCCCAAACACCAAATTGTAAGTAATGACTAGTGATATTCGCTTAATTTCACATAATGTTAGAGGCCTTAACACAGACCTTAAAAGACGGACAGCACTGTCGCAATACCTGAGATTAAACGCTAAGCTCATTTTCTTGCAGGAAACACACTTCACCAAAGAGGTAGTTCCAAAATACTGGTCAAGACACTTCACACAACACTACCATTCAACATCAGACAAAAAAAAGAGAGGGGTGTCGATACTGATACATCAATCCATGGGATTTATGGCGGAGGAGACAATTAGAGACCCAGAAGGGAGGTACCTGATAGTAAGAGGAAGACAACGAGACAAGCAAATTATTCTATGCAACATATATGCACCTAACGAGACACAGATATCTTTTTTTGCACACATATCTCATCTACTGACCCAATGGTCACAAGCCAGGATACTTCTAGGAGGCGATTTTAATATATCAATGTACCCATACCAAAATACTGAACAGACTAAATTGACACACAAACAACTAAGACATAATTCCATGATTAAGAAAATAAAGGAGATTTTTTTATCCCACAATATTATAGATTCATGGGATACCCTATATGGTAAAACATCTGACTATACCTACTATTCTCACGCACACAAAAAATACTCCAAATTAGACTATGTTTATGTAAGCCAAAACCTGATACCAGACTTGACATCCTCCACCATACACGCCTGTGCTTGGTCAGATCACTCCATAGTCCAAATTCACATTAAAGACACCTATCATGTTAGTGCGACACGTTCATGGAACTATGACCCTATGATATTGCAAAAACCAGGCACACACGAATCTATCTTACAGAACATGTCAGAATACTGGACAATGAACGAGGGAACCACAGCTAACCCTATCAACACATGGGCGGCACACAAACCCTTCATTAGAGGATTGCTAATCAAAGAAAAAGCGGCCCTAAACAAGATCAATAGAAAGCAAATAGATTTATTACAAACTCAAATTGATACCCTTACTAAAACTCACCAACAGAACCTGTCAGCCACAGTATTCCAAGAACTACAAACCAAAAGACTAGAATTATCAGAGATTATGAACAGGGCATCTCTCAGAGCAGCTCATAGATTGAAATCACAGTACTTTATTTATTCCAATAAACCTGATAAGTACTTAGCCCACAAACTCAGGGAACAGACAAAATCATTTTCCATACCAGTTCTACAGACACAAGACGGAACTAATACCTCTAACCCACAAGTAATAGCGGATACTTTTGCACAATACTACGCAGGTCTTTATGACGGAGAAAAAACAAATAAAACTAACCAAACCAAACTGTTACTGCACAAATTTTTAGACGACGCTAATTTAAGTCCAATAGACGAAGCCACCCGAGATGAATTAAATGCAGAGGTGTCGACCAGGGATTAAAGAACTTAAGCCTGGAAAGGCAGCAGGTCCGGATGGTTTCCCAGGGGAATATTATAAACTTTTCAAATCTACTTTAATCCCGCATGTTGTAACTTTTTGTAATGATATTCTACAAGGTAAAACAATCCCAAAAGAAATTCTGCAAGCAAAAATAGTAGTGATCCCTAAGCCGGGGAGGAATCCCAAATTATGTCAGAGCTATAGACCTATATCACTAATCAATCAGGATATCAAGATCTTTACTAAAATTTTAGCAAACAGGCTTAAACTACATTTACCAACTTTGATCCATCCGGACCAGGTAGGATTTATCTCAGGTAGAGAGGCCCCCGACAATATCAGACGCACGATCTCCCTGGTCGACCACCTAACTAGGACACGAACGCCTTCTCTGGTCCTGTCATTGGACGCGGAGAAGGCGTTCGACAGAATAGATTGGGATTTTATGTTTGAAGTGCTACACAGGTTAGGGTTTAATGGCTCATTTGTTCAAGCTATTAGAAGTATATACTCATATCCCACAGCTTACATCCGAGCGGCAGGTTACCAGTCTAGGGGAATTGATATTCGTAACGGTACAAGACAAGGGTGTCCCTTGTCGCCGCTTTTATTTGCTATCTGTATTGAACCACTGGCAGCGATGATTAGATTAACTCCAGAGATACATGGAGTTCTGATAGGTAGAGAGGAATTCAAATTATCTTTATTCGCAGACGATATCCTTCTCACCCTGTCCAATCCAATGACATCCTTACCCCACCTATACCGAGTCCTAAAGGACTATGCTGACATATCAGGGTATAAGATCAACCAAGAGAAATGTGAAGCGATTCCTATCGCTCTCCCTCCCCACACTAGAAAGCTCCTTGAAATTAATTTTTCGTTCGAATGGGCCAAGGAAGCAATAAAATATCTAGGAATCCGGTTATCTAACGCTATCCCAGACCTCTACAAACTAAATTTTGTCCCACTATATAAATCTATCCGAAAAGAGATCAACAAGTGGAGAACTGGGGGTTTCTCTTGGTACGGACGTCTATCTACTGTTAAAATGAACGTCCTCCCGAGGTTACTATATTTATTCAGGGCCCTACCGATTAAGATTCCCATACCAGAACTCAATAAACTCCAAGTAGACTTGATTAAATTTATAAGAGGGAACAAAAAAGCTAGGATACCATCACAAATACTACAGCAACATAGACAACTAGGAGGGGTAGGGGTACCCAACTTGCTTAATTACTATCAAGCGGCGAGATTAGCACAAACAACACTGCTGGGCAATCCACAAACAGATCTGGTATGGGTGAAAGTAGAGTCCAAGATAGCAGAATATAACCACTCAGACGATATACTTTGGGGACGTTCAGGGGACAGACTTGGGTTGGATGGGGTTTCGAAACCTACAAGTGAGATGATGTCCATGTGGCACTCAGTGACCACTGCCCTAAAATTATTCCCACAAGATTCACTGTTGAGACCTCTGCGAACTCTATTAGATAGAGACTCTCATAAACTGATCAATAAATGGGTGAACAAAGGACTCTATAGGGTAGCAGACTTTCTACACAAGGGTAAAATAGTCACACACCATCAGTTACAAGACAAACTATTACCAGAAAAATTACCATGGTTTCTATACCTACAAATAGCATCAGCTATTAATAAATATCTACCTCAACAATCTAGACAGACGTTGACGACACTAGAAAAGCTAAGTGGCTCTGGATCCCGACTTAAAAAATTAATCTCCACTATATACATCTCACTGCAAGAAGCTAAACACACTGACAAATCCCCACTAATGGAGAAATGGGACAGGGATACTAACGCTACACATTCCAAAGAGGACTGGACAGAGATTTTTTATAAGTCAGGCAAAGGTATGATCAGTGCGGACTTTAAAGAAAACTGTATTAAAACTACTTTTCGATGGTACCTTACCCCGATAATCACATCACATTACACTCAAAATGGTAGCAAAAATTGCTATAGAGGCTGCAACGAGATAGGGACGTATAGTCATATGTGGTGGGATTGCCCACACGTTCAGCAAATTTGGTCTAAACTATCCCAACTATTGAGCGAGGTGCTCTCCGAAAACATCACCCTAACAATAACTCAAGCTTTGCTGAATGAACATATCACACCTTTTAACTCAGCCACAAACACATTCATACACACTTTATGCACTGCCACTAGGATCTGTGTGGCCCGATACTGGAAGGTGGGGGTGCCTTCCTGGGGGGAGGTACTGGAGAAAATCAAGATAACATACTCACTCTCTGAATCAGCATCACTGATACAAGCCAATCATGACCAATTCTTAAAAGTCTGGAATTACTGGATATTAGGGGGACACTGATTAAGCACATCTGGAGAATTTGACTAAGACACAACTTTGAGTTCAAGACAGGACGGGATACGTTTAGAGAATCAAAAGGCGACAGTGGAGGGTAGGGATTTATGCAGGCCAACCACAGACGGGGCTCTCTCTTCCCGGATCGGCGTCTGAAGCAAGACTGAAGCAGGCAAGTAGATGTTTAATACTTTATCGAGTGGGGGGGGATGTTGATTTATAGTTTATTGTTATACAATAAGAGGGTAATAGATATTGGGAAATGTTTTAATAGAACGCAATTGAGTGGAGCGGGGACTGAAGGGTTGCAATGTATATTTTCACTGCCCATAGAAATTGGTGATGTGCCTCACCCTTTGGTCTCTGTAGCTCTTACCGATTGTATGATTAATCACACTGTTTGATAAATCTCTCCATGCTCAAACAAAAGCGTTTGGACATTCCACAGTTTTTCTGGTTCAGCAAGCCAACCTGTGGCAACCTACTATGAACTTTTACCTAATGGACCCTCACCAGAGAAATAGAGGGAAGAGTTGGAGAATTACAAATAGGACAAATTATGCAATATGTGTTGTATCTATTATTCTTTGTTTATTTTATTTTTACAATAAAAATCATTTCAACTAAAGAGATATGCACATGTGACCATTTATGTGCCTGGGAGTCCACTACTTAAAGTGTAGGTAAACTTTGATGAATGAAAGCCCGGTTTTTAAAAATACTATTAAAAACAGGGGCACTTTCATTCATCAAAGTTTAGAAAGCAGCCGTTTTGATTAAAAACTTACCTTTGTTCTTTTCACAGCCAGAGCAGCTTCCCTCACCCGGAGATCCTCTCTTCACACGTCATCAATGACTAATACGGCTTCCTCAAATCGCGGCTTTCCACCCAGGGGAGTCATTGCCTGAGGCCATGCCGTGATTGGAGGAAGCCGGATTAGTCATTGATGACGTGTGAAGAGAGGATCTCCGGGTAAGGGAAGCTGCTCTGGCTGTGAAAAGAACAAAGGTAAGTTTTTAATCAAAACGGCTGCTTTCTAAACTTTGATGAATGAAAGTGCCCCTGTTTTTAATAGTATTTTTAAAAACCGGGCTTTCATTCATCAAAGTTTACCTTCACTTTAATGTAACATTCAATAAAACATGCTTATTAGCTACTGTATACAACAGCTTGTGTATTGTGTACATGCACAACATATACCATGATATAAAAATGTTTTACTATAATAGACAAATGTACAATATAGCTGTGATTCAGTATTTAAACTGTTACTTGTTGGTTCAAGGGAAAAGGGACTTTCTCATAGATACTAAGTCAATAAAAATGTGTGGAGGATGAACGTAGGATAAGGCAATGACCCAGAGAACAGTGTACCTAAACTGAACACAGACACAGGAAAAGCTGCAAGTCCTTCCAACCAATCAGGAGCCTCAAACACTAAGGTTACTCAGCAACTCTGCAGGGTCAAGGACCCAATAAACCTTTGGGCAGATCTGCTAAGCAGTGTTATGCTAAAATATTCCATATTTAAATCCTATAACCACCAATCAAACGCCAAATATTTTTCATAGGTGGATATTGTAAAAAACAATGACTGGTTGTCGTAATGCAGCGCATTAATTTGCTCACAACATCTCTAAGCTCACTAGCCCTCGACCTCTCCCCATTTACAACACAAAAAACAATGAGTAATTTATGTTTCATCTGTGAGATTTCAAACACACGTTTCTAGGAATTTGTGTATATACAGGGATGTGGTACTTATCTTTATAAATACCTGCTTATTTCAAGTTTGCTTTAAGAGAAGAATTATAGATTTATTCTGATGAAAGAAATTTGCAAATAATTTCTTTAGCCTGCCCTAGGAGTGAAAATGTTTACAATTTGAAAAGGTTGCTTTATCCAAATATGGTTCCTTTCTATCTCCCATACAACAAAAACTTTCTTTATGGTGCAGACCCTTCTGTGAAAGCACAATTAAAGGGAAAGTCTCACGAAAAAATAGGTAAAAACACTTTTTCAATTACTATGTATCTAATTCTTTAAAAGGGGTAAAACACAGAGAGCTAAATTTATTCAAGGGATATGAAACCCCAATTTATTCTTTCACGATTCAGATAGAGCATGCAATTTTAAGCAACTTTCTAATTTACTCCTATTACCAATTTTTCTTCATTCTTTTCGGGGCCGATTTATTAACTGTCGGACAGACATCATCCGCTGTAGCAAATCGTGTCCGCCCGACTGCTAAATGCCGACAGCATACGATGTCAGCATTTAACATTGCACAAGCATTTCTAGTGAAATGCTTGTGCAATGCCGTCCCCTGCAGATTTGCGGCCGCTAGCAGGGGGTGTCAATCATCCTGATCGTATCTGATCCGGATGATTGCTGTTCGCCGCCTCAGAGGTGGTGGACGAGTTAAGGAGCAGCAGTCTTACAACCGCTGCTTCTAAACTTATGTTTCCAGCGATCTGGAAACTATGGGGGTAGATTGCAGCATCCGCTGCTTGTTAAATCTACCCCTTGGTATCTTTATTTGAAAAAGCTGGAAGCCAGAAATTAAGGAGCCGGCCCATTTTTGGTTCAGCACCCTGGGTTAGTGCTTGCCGATTGATGACTACATTTAGACACCAATCAGCAAGTGCTACCCAGGTGATGAACCAAAAATGGGCTGGCTTCTAAGCTTTACATTTTTTCTTTTGTAAATAAAGACACCAAGAGAACGAAGAAAAAATGATAATAGGAGTAAATTAGAAAGTTGCTTACAATTACATGCTCTGTCTGAATCATGAAAATTAATTTTGGACTAGACTATCTCTTCTCTGCTTTTTCGGCTTTATGGAGCAGGTTTGCATAAGCGAGACTGCTAACACATATTTAATAAGCAGAAACTGCTTCTGTTGCCCCTTTGCCACCTCAGAGGCTGCAAGATCAATCGCCCCAACACTCGCTCGCTCTGGGTGATAGACATTCTATGCTGTAGTGCAAGCAAAGCAGGGGGCAGTATTGCACAAGTGGCAATCGCAGGCGGACAGGTTCACTACGTGCGATGCCGTCTGCCGGCAGGGATAGTAAATCTAGCCCATAGTCTGGAACACTCCTTTTCTGCTCCTGATAAAGATAGACTAGTGATTGGAGAACATGCCTGCTCCTTATTGACTCACCACAGAAGAATGTTAAATGTAACCTCTTTGCAGGAGTTAACACAATAGAAGAAATTAATTTGTTTTACTATAAAATGGTCTTTTAATATCAAGGGAAAGGACTCCAAAAACACACTTTTTTGCATGATCAATGTCTAACCAAAAACAAACGGTAAAAACAAAACTGCAGCAAAAATATTATAAGTTATAAAAAACATATAATATATTTAAAAAGATCTTTAACACCCCCCCCCCCCCCTTTTATATATCCTATGCTGACAAACATCAGGCAGAAGCTGTATACACTTACATCCCTCTCCAGCTCTATCGCTCGGTCTTTTAACCTCAGCAGCTCCAGCGTGGCCTCTCGTTGTCCGTTCTGCAGCAGCTCTCTCATTTGGTTGTTGCACTCATGTTTATCTCCAGGATGTTTAAATGAATTCTGAAGCGTTTCCGCCTGATTTTGCCTGTACGTTCCAAAATCCTTCTTGATCTAAAATATTTGGAGCAAAATGTCTGGGTTTTAGCTCAGTTCTTTAGTGTATTTTCCTAACACAGAACCACTTACTGATGTTCTGAAAAAGTATCCATGAACTCGACCTAAAGCTACTAACATTTCAGGAATATGATTCGTGGAACCATAATACTGACAATTCTCCAAAATATTTTGCATTCAGTATTGTAGTTATTAAAAAGCAATTTGAGTACATTTAAAAAAAAAAAAGGTGAGAGATTTGGTTAATCTTTATTCTTCTAACTGATTTAAAGGGCCATTCTAATACAATAATGAAATGATTCAATTTAAATATAAATTCCTGCTTAAAGGGACACTTAAAGGGACAGTCTAGTCAAAATTAAACTTGCATGATTCAGACAGGGCATGCAATTTTAAACAACTTTCCAATCGACTTTTATCATTAAATTTGCTTTGTTCCCTTGGTGGTATTTTTGAAAAGCTAAACCTAGGCAGGCTCAAATTGATTTCTAAACCCGTTAAAAACTGCCTGTTAGCTCACAGCATATATATATATATATATATATATATATATATATATATATATATATATATATATATATATATATATATATATTAAATAAACTGTTTAAAGCGAAACGAACTGGAAATGCCTGATTACAGAGTCCCGGGAAGCTGTTGGTCACTGACAATTTCTACATAAAAAGTTGATATATTTAGCTCAGAAACATCTATTTTCAGAAAATAAAAAGCACATTCTCAACATTCTCTTCTTGATATAATAGAAAACATATTTGAGTAACACGTTTTAAACGGTAAACTGGAATTCCCACCAGACAGAGACAGGCCTGAAAAAAAAAAATAGTAAAGGAACAACCATTAAATAAAAAATGACCTTTTTAATGCAATATAAAAAAGGTCCCTTTGACTCTATATAAACTCCTCACATCTATTATTGCATGCAACCTTTCATTGCTTGAGTTTCTACCACATCTATTGAAAACCAGTAATCTTGCCAAAGCATTTTGTTGGATCATCCAAATCAGAATTTCTGCTATGCCTACACAGAAGGATAGCACTGTGAATATCCCACACAAAGTCCTTCAATGCATTATTTTTGTTAAATACAACTACTTGATAACTGGAATCCTGTCTGTCAATCTACCTTCTTGTATATAGATTAGTAGACCAGTTCCTGAATGTGCCCAGCTTCTGCAGGCCCTACCAGTTGCCTTACAGAGATCACCATTACTCAGTAATTGTAAGAAGTAAGGAGCAGGCTGTGTTCTGTCGAGAACTCCAATTCCTCGAAAACTCCAATCTGACATCACTTCCGGTGACTATTTTAATATCTGTTTTGCCTCTGTCTGGGGGGCGTACTGCCAATACTCTGGCATACAGCCCAAGTAAACCTTGCCCCCCTTGAACCCGCCCAGGCAGAGGCAAAAACAAATTATGCTTACCTGATAATTTCATTTCCATCTGTGGTAGGAGAGTCCACTGCTTCATTCATTACTTGTGGGCAATAAGCACCTGGCCACCAGGAGGAGCCAAAGGCTTAAATACCTCCCCCACTTCCCCTCATCCCCCCCAGTCATTCTGCCAAGGGAACAAGGAACAGTAGGAGAAATATCAGGGTATAAATGGTGCCAGAAGAATAATATTAAAATGTAGGTCCGCCCACAGGAGCAAACGGGCGGGAGCAGTGTACTCTCCTCACACAGATGGAAATTAAATTATCAGGTAAGCATAATTTATGTATCTGCTCCACAGAGGCCTCGTTCTTATAGGCCCAAGAAGAGGACACAGCTCTAGTTGAGTGAGTCGTAATCCTCTGAGGAGGCTTATGTCCCGCTGTCTCATAGGCCAAACGGATAATGCTCCTCAACCAAAAGAACAGAGAAGTGGAAGAGGCCCTCTGCCCCCTACGCTTCCCTGAATACACCACAACTAAAGACAAAGTCTGTTTGAAATCTTTCCTGGCCAGAAGATAAAACTTCAAGGCTCGAATCACATCCAAGTTATGCAGTAACCTTTCCTTAGACGAAGAAGGGTTAGGACACAAAGAAGGAACTACTATCTCCTGATTGATGTTACGATCTGACACCACCGTGGGAAGAAATCCCAACCCAGTGCGAAGCACAGCCTTATCAGCATAAAAAAACAGTTAAGGGGGCTCAGATTGCAAGGCCGCTAAACTCAGAGACTCTGCAAGCCGATGCAATAGCCTGAAGAAATAGAACCTTCCAGGAAAGAATCTTATTGTCAAGTGCATGCATGCATAGGCTCAAACGGAGCCCTCTGCAACACCTTAAGAACCAAATTTAAGCTCCAAGGAGGAGCAGAATTCTAAAGACAGGTCTGATCCTAGACAGAGCCTGAACAAAGGACTGAATACCAGGAAGCTCTGCTAGCTTCTTGTGTAACAGCACTGATAACGCCAAAATCTGTCCCTTTAAGGAACTGGTGGCAAGACCCTTATCCAGTTCATCCTGGAGAAAGGCCAGAATCCTGGATACCCTAACTTTGTGCCAGGGATATCCATGTTATTCACACCAGGATAAGTAGGTCATCCACACCTTATGATAGATGCGACGAGTGACCGGCTTCCTGGCCTGGATAAGAGTATCAATTACTCTCTCAGAAAAACCTCTCTTGGCCATGACTAGGCATTAAATCTCCACACAGTCAACCTCAGAGAATCGAGATTTTGGTGTAGAAAGGGACCCTGAACCAGCAGATCTCTGCGACAGGGCAACCTCCATGGAGAAGACGATGACATCCCCACGAGATCCACAAACCACGTCCTCCGCAGCCACAACGGAGCAATCAGAATGGTTGATGCTTGCTCCTGTTTGATGTGGGCCACCACTCGAGGAAGAAGCGGCAACGGTGGAAAAATGTAAAATTAGTTTGAACTCCCAAGGCACCACTAAGGCACCTATCAGCTCTGCCTTTGGATCCCTAGACCGCGACCCGTATCTGGGTAGCCTGAAGTTGAGTCTGGATGCCATGAGGTCTATCTCTGGCGTCCCCCATCTGTTGAAGATCTCCGCAAACACCTCGGGATGGAGAGATCATTCCCCCAAATAAAATGATTGTTTGCCGAGAAAGTCCGCTTGCCAGTTCTCCACACCTGGAATGTGGATCGATAGGAACGAACAATTGTGAGTCTCTGCCCATTCCAGAATCCGAGATACTTCCCTCATGGCTAGGGAGCTTCTCGTTCCCCCCTGATGGTTTATGTACGCCACCGAGGTAATGTTGTCCGACTGGAATCTGATGAATCGGGACAACCCCAGGTGGGGCCAAGCCCTCAGAGCGTTTAATATCGCTCAAAGTTCCAGAATATTTATTGGTAGAACCGACTCCTCTCGAGTCCACTTGCCCTGTGTCCTTTTGGCACTCCAAACAGCATCCGATCCTGACAGACTCGCGTCCATCATCACAATCTCCCAGGATGGCCTCAAGAAGGATGTCCCCTGGGCCAGCTGTCCCGGACGGATTCACCAAGAAAGGAATTCCCTCACACAGTTGTCCATCGCTGTTCCATTGTCTCAACATGCATAACTGAAGAGGTCTGAGATTGAACCTGGCAAAAGGAATGACATCAATGCTGGATACCATGAGCCCAATTACCTCCATACACCTGGCCACAGATGGCCTTGAGGAGGTCTGAAGGGCAAGGCAGCTGAACGCAATCTTGGAACATCTCTGCTCTGTCAAGAATATCTTCATCGATACAGAATCTATTATCGTACCCAGAAACTCCACCCTGTTGCTGGGAACCAGAGAACTCTTTCCTTCATTTATCTTCCATCCCTGGGATCGAAGGAGAAGAAGAGGAGCCCTTGAGTGGTCCTCCACGAGATTGCAGGACGGAGCCTGGACCAGAATATCATCCAGATAAGGAGCCACCGCAATACCTCTGGCTCTCGCTACCGCGAGCAGCGCCCCCAGAACCTTTGTAAAGATTCTTGGGGCGGTCGCCAGACTGGACAGTAGGGCCACAAACTGGAAGTGTTGGTCCTGAAACGCGAATCTTAGGAACCTGACGTGGTCCTTGTGGATTGGCACGTGAAGGTAGACATCCTTTAAGTCTATTGTGATCATAAATTGCCCCTCTTGAACTAGGGGCAGAATCGATCTGATCGTCTATATTTTGAACAATGGGACTGACAAACTTGTTATACACTTTAGGTACAGAATGGGGTGGAACGTGCCCTCCTTCTTTGCCCTCCTACTTTGGGACTATGAAAAGGTTTGAATAGTACCCTAGACCCCTTTCTGCTAGAGGTACTGGTACGATTACTCCGAGAGAAGAGAGATCCCTCACGCACTCTAGAAAGGGGTCTCTCTTCTCTGGTTTTGAGGATAGGTTTGACAGGAGGAATCTTCCCGTGAACCCTATCCTGTAACCCTGGGTGGTAACCTCCAGAACCCAAGGATCCTGTACGTCTCTCATCCAAGCCTCAGCGAACAGAGATAGTCTGCCCCCTACGCAATCAGGCGACATATCGGGAGCCGTCCCTTCATGCCGACTTGGTCTTGGTGGTCTTCTTGCTCTGCTTGGTCTTGTTCCAAGAGTTAGATGGCTTCCAAGATCCCTTGGATTGCTCGGTCTTCACAGCAGGCTGCTGGCGTTGAGACTTGTCCAAACAAAAGGGACGAAAGGTAGAACCCTTAGGCTTATTCTTCTTATCCTGTGGAAGAAAAGCACCCTTGCCTCCCGTGATCGCGGATATGATCCAGGCCTGGACCAAAAAGAACTTTCCCCTGCAACGGAAGGGATAGTAATCTAGACTTGGAAGTCATGTCAGCAGACCACGACTTTAACCACAGAGCCCTACGGGATAAAACAGAGAAACTTGGTGTCTTAGCATTCAGGTGAATAACCTGCATATTTGCATCACAGATAAAAGAATTTGCGACCCTTAAGGCCTTAATCTTTTCCTGTATCTTCGCGATGGGAGTCTCCACTTTGACCATAGCTGACAACATCTTTCTCAACATGGATTCCAACTTTTTATCCATGGGCTCTTTGAGCGACGAACTATCCTCGAGGGGAATAGTTGTACGCTTAGCGAGCATGGAGATCGCGCCCTCCACCTAAGGAATAGCCCCCCATAGCTCAAGCTGAGAGTCAGGAATGGTGAAAAGCTTTTTAAAAGAGGTAGAGGGAGAAAAGGACGAGCCCAGTTTCTCCCACTGATTCTTAATAAACGTAGCCATCTTCACGGGAACTGGGAAGGTCTGAGGCACCACCCTGTCCTCGTAAACCCTATCTAGTTTAGGGATCAAAGGTTCTTCCGGAAGTTTCGTTTCCAGAACCTCCAACGTAGCAAGCACTTCTTTTAGTAAAAAACGCAAATGCTCCATCTTAAACTTAAAATCTGGCTCCTCCGTGGCCGGAGGTCTAGAAGACGCTGATTCCATCTCAGAGAGCGCCCTCCAACAAGTCGGAGATGTCCTCCTCGTCGGATAATCTCTCAGAGACATTCAACGGAGTAGATAACCCCTGGGGCGGAAAGCTATGTCTATCCCTTCGATTGCGCTTCGCAGGGCGTGGTAGGGCATGGAAGGCCGCAGAAACCGCCACTTGCAACTGGACAGCGAAATCTGGCGGCCATTAAATATCTTATTTTTCTTAGATATTGTAATCTTATCAAAGCATGTGGAACACAGATGAGCAGGCGGTTCAACCTGTACCTCCTCACAATAAACACAGGTATTAGATTTAATTAAAAAGGGAGCATCATATAAAATATCAGAATCCTCCATAGCTTGCACCTTTAATACGGACTGAGATAGATTAAATGGCACCTTTAAACACCAATGGCTGGGGCACCCACCCCCTCCTATGATCCAGACCACAGAGAAACTGTTACGTCTCCTGCAAATGCCTATCAGGAAAGAGGAAGTTGAAGAGGCCACACCCGGTCACATGGAGTGCTATGCAGGACTGCCCCTGCACTATAGAGAAAGCATGCCAAAAAAGGCAGCGCCGATCTTCACCTGAATGTTCACACATTGCTAGAGCCTCATCTCACACATGACATAGCATTAACACAATAACGATATTATGCATAAATCCCCCCTGTTCAATAATCCCATTTCCAGGGATATTAACCCTTGATTCTATCAGATAAAAGGAGACAAACTGTGTCTTCTTGCGTTATCATATGTGTATAAAAGAAACGATCTTACGAGAATCTATGCCGTGGAACAGGAACACGGCCCTTCAAGTGTGACAGGTTAGTAGCATCGCTCCTGATATGGACTTGAGAGAATAAAGGCAGGCAGCAAAACTAGTCAAAGCTGATTGCCCAGGAGCTGTTAACATGAGTCGGGATGGTTTCGCAGAGATGACACTCCCTGCATCTCGGGACTCTAACTTTCATACATGCTCCCACTAAGAGGCTGATATTACTACTACCCTCCATAAGAGACTACTCCCAATCTTCCGACACTTCTCTGCCAACTTCCTGTGACGAAAGGCAAATAATGACTGGGAGATGAGAGGAGTGGGGGAGGTATTTAAGCCTTTGGCTGGGGTGTCTTTGCCTCCTCCTGGTGGCCAGGTTCTTATTTCCCACAAGTAATGAATGAAGCAGTGGACTCTCCTCCCATTAAGATGGAAATAGATAGTGAAGGTAGGCAATTACAGTGCCCATCTGATTGGTTGTGAATCCTGTCACTCACTGGACACGGACCAATCAGATGTATGGAAATACCGGAAGTGACAGCAGATTGAAGTTTTCGATGTATTGGAGTTCTCGACAGAACAACTGCTCTGCTGCATAACACAGAAAACATATCAAGAACAAAGACTGGCATCCTGGGAAATGTAGTTCCCCTCAGATACTGCTACATTGTAGCCCTCCATCCAGTCATCTTGGGTGTTATACTCTATGGTACTGTTAGTCGGT
Source organism: Bombina bombina (assembly GCF_027579735.1). Taxonomy (NCBI): domain Eukaryota; kingdom Metazoa; phylum Chordata; class Amphibia; order Anura; family Bombinatoridae; genus Bombina; species Bombina bombina. The sequence continues at coordinate 101,668,778 of NC_069499.1, read as the reverse complement.
ACAGCAGTGCCCCCAGAAATTGCAGAAGGAAGCAAGGTTGCTAAGCCCTTGCAAATTACAGATGCTGGCATTGCTGAGGTTTGGGGTGCTACAATACTAAACAGGGGTGCATAGCAACCTTTAGAATCACCAGCGAATTTAGCAAATTATTCAGTTACCCTGTTCCTAGGTAGACTAGGCCTTTGGTATTTACTTGGCATTTATAGACTCTCATGCCAGTAGCCAATCACACATTCTCTGCTTTGAAAGCAACAGTTGCCTATGAGACAGCTGCCTAAATCATCCCTAAAAATGGCAGGTCCTAAATATTTTTCTTGTTGCTCACAACATAGCAGAGCAATGAGAACACTGACACATTTCTTGGTAGCTATAATATGGTAAGCTTTAGAAATGCTCCCAGCTCTCATTAAAGGGATGCAGTAAACAAAATGTCACATACATAAATCAGCAACAACTAAACACTTTTTACATAAATTTCTTTTTAGACAACCGATAACCAGGTATCTATTAACCAGTTTATCATAAAAAAATATGCAGCTGTATTGCTTGCAGGGAAGTAATTATTTGATTCAGCTAGGAAGTGCACTCTCACTCAGTCAATCAGCTGCCAGGGTGCTGGCGACACAATATCCATGTCAAAAAAGGCTTGCACTCTCTGGTCTTTAAGTAATCAAACAGTGTTTAGTGTGACGTTTTGTTTCGGGAATAACTCTCCCCTTCCAGACAAAGCAATACTATGAGAAATCAACAATTTATACAATCAAATCCCATAGTGACCGCAACCCCTCAGGGAAAAACTGCCAAGTGGTTGCTATAATAACACAATGAAAAATATAATTCAAATCATATAGGTGAAAAAATTTAAAAATACAGATCAGTGAAATATGGGGACAAAAGGACACCATATGTCTAGAAGTAACAGTGTAGATACCAATGTTACTACTAATAACAATTCATAATCATATCAGACACTTTTATAGTCATACCTAATAAATAATAAATAGCAACATGATCAGCCTGCATACTCTGGCTGCTTGGTAATCACCCATTGATTATCTAAGCGTGTCTTAGACAAATTATACTCAATGCTCCTTTTCAAAGTGAAGGTAAACTTTGGTGAATGAAAGCCCGTTTTTAAAAAATACTATTAAAAACAGGGGCACTTTCATTCGTCAAAGTTTACAAAGCAGCCGGTTTGATTAAAAACGTACCTTTTTTTCTTTTCACAGCCAGAGCAGCTTCCCCCTCCTGGAAATCCTCTCTTTACACATCAGCCATGACTAATCCGGCTTCCTCCAATCACAGCTTTCCCCCCAGGGTAGTCATTGCCTGAGGCCATGCTGCTTTGTAAACCTTGATGAATGAAAGAGCCCCTGTTTTTAATAGTATTTTTAAAAAGCGGGCTTTCATTCATCAAAGTTTACCTTCACTTTAACACTGTATTGCTGTATATTTGTATATCAGCTGCTGTGTAAGAGTGCAAAACATATATGTAACAGGGGTACTAAGTGCGGTCTTCATGCGGTAATGATGTCAGTTTGACACGTAATAGAAAAGAATAGTTCCATACTCAAGACATGCTGTATAATGCTGATACTTTAGCGTGTTTGTAAGCCGCCATGGCCTCCAAAGTAAGGAGCAATGAGATGCTAGTGTGTGATTGGCCACTATATCTTACCTGTGTCACAACATATAATCGTCAGAGTAATTACTATATGCAATTGGCCACTGAGTGTTGTGGTGGCATTCCCCATGACATCATCGTAATGTGGTGTGAATACTCACAGTGTAATCATACGATAGAGTGTCTGAAGCTGGAGCATGTACTGCTAGTGTGTGATAGGCCAATATCTGATATCCGGACGTGCCACAAGATTTCTCACAGTATTGCTTTGTCTGAGAAAGGGGAGAGTTATCCCCGAAATGTCACAATAAACACTGTTTGATTAACTAAAGAGAGTGCAAGCCTTTTTTGACACACACACACACAGACATACATACATACACACACACATGCATTTACAGACACACACACATATTCTGACAAGGAAGTTGTCCTGTCAGATTTTGCTGCAGCTAATAAATGTGCGCATGTACATATACACACTGATAAAAAATATTTATACAAATTCCATATACAAATTATGTATGTATGTACTATATATATATATATATATATATATATATATATATATATATATATATATATATATATATATATATATGTATGTCTATCTATCTATATATCTATATATATCTATCTACAGTATCTCTCTCTCTCTCTCTATATATATATATATATATATATATATATATATGTCTATCTATCTATATATCTATATATATCTATCTACAGTATCTATTTATCTATATATATATATATATATATATATATATATATATATCTATATATGTGCGCATTTATTGGTCGCAGCAAACAGGACAACTTCCTTGTCAGAATTTGCTACCTGTCAGTGCTGCTAATTACATAACCGTATTCCACACATTCCTTTTTAACATATGTCATATGTGGAGTGTGATTACATAATACAGAGCATGCACACTCAGAGGTAGCAGATTCTGACAAGGTTGCAAAATCTGATAGAAAACCGCCCCCGATTGGCTCAGCATTTACGGACCAGTAAAGCAAAACTTATCTCAAGTTGACTGTTTTTAACACCTTTGTCAACACAGTAGATTTGCATAATCAACAAATGCAAAATAACAAGACAATACAATAGCACTTAGTCTGAACTTCAATTGAGTAGTAGATTTTTTTCTGACAATTTTAAAAGTTAATGTCTATTTCCACTCCCCCTGTACCATGTGACAGCCATCAGCCAATCACAAATGCATACACGTACCATATGACAGCCATCAGCCAATCACAAATGCACACACGTTTATTCTGTGAATTCTTGCACATGCTCAGTAGGGGCTAGTGACTCAAAAAGTTTAAATATAAAAAGACTCTGCACATTTTGTTAATGGAAGTAAATTGGAAAGTTGTTTAAAATTGCTGCTCTATCTGAATCATGAAAGTTTAATTTTTACTTGAGTGGCCCTTTAAGTACAAAGCTCTGTTCAAGCAATAGTGCAATAATTAAATGCATATTATTGATTTTGTTATGTCCCTTTAAAGCTTTAAAAGGAAACAACGGACTGAGACAAGTAAAGAATGTCCTCTCTTACAAAAAAAAAAAAAAAAAAAAGTTATCAGTTACTTGTGGCTTTTACTTGACTGATCAAGGTGGAACAAACATGAAGCAAAAAAATAGCAGATTAGTATACACAGTATTAAACTGCTAGGTTACTTAGCTTGTTAAATAGACAGAGCACAATACAATGAGCGTGTGTACATATCATGTAACTCTCCCTGTAAACAGAAAGTGCACAGAAGCTGATGATAATGATACAACAAACAACAAAAACTAAATGTTGCCTCCAGGATAGGTCATTTTAAAATATATTACTTTTTGGTAAAACAGATTTTCCTGCACTGCAATTTATGTATTTATATTTTTACACTTATGATGCATATTAATGTCCACCAATAAGGAAGCAGGAGTTTCTCTTATCGGCCTGTAAGCAATCTTTGCACTCTTGGTCTGCTTCATAAATAAATCAAACAGCTTCAACGCTTAAGCATAACATGTAACATATTTAAATGGTTCTCTTTCATTTGCCCATTTTATCGAATGACATCATGGTCAGCAACAGTGGGGGGGGGGGGGGGGGGGAGGAATAATAATTTAGGAATAAATATGTTTAATAGGTTATTTGGTGGAGGTTATTGATAAATTATTGTATCAAGAACAATATTAAAGTAACTATAAAGGCTAAAGTATTGTTTACTTCAGGGGTGAGCAACCAGTATAATGAAATGGCTACATATGTTTCTGTGTGCTTAAAGGGACAGAAGTGTCAAAATAATGCTTTCATGATTTATGATTTTATGATAGATAGTGTAATTTTAAACAACTTTCCATTGTACTCCTCTTAAAACCTTTGCTTTGTTCTCTCGGTATCCTTTGTTGAAAGGCATACCTAGGTAGGCTTAGGAGCAAAAATGCACTGCTGGGCTTTAGCTGGTGAATGGTGGCTGCACATATATGCCTCATTGCTGACTTACAGATGTGTTCACCTAGTTCCCAGTAGTGCATTACTGCTATCAAGCTTATTCTTTAGCAAAAGAATAACAAGAGAAAAAAAACAAATTTGGTATCAATTAGTTTTGATTTTACTGTCCGTTTAAAAAGGGTCACACTTAGTGATAAATATCCAGACCAGAAGTGAATAAATCCATAATGTCTGGAGGGAGTGGATTAAAGAGTGAGTGCTGGTGCTTGGTTTTGAATAAAAAAATTCAACAAGAACAAACCCCTTACCGAATTCAGCTCATTCTGCAGCTGCTGATTAAGGGTACGAGATTCCTCTACCTGGGCTTCCAGAGCCAGGACTTTACTTTCTTTAACAGCCAGAGTTGTCTTTAGTGTTGATTCTATCTTACTCTCCAGGACCTTATATTTCCTACAATAAAAAGGAAATATTTTTTTAAAAAATTACCATTATCTATGTCTGTAATCCGAGCAAGTTTCTACAAGTTGTACCCTCAAGCAAGACAACTAAACAATATGATAAACTGAACACAGCTATAAGTCATAAGAAACTTCTTCCAATCACCTCCCTGTCCTTAGGTAAGGCAACAATGTCACACTCAGGTTGAGGATCACAGCACTAAAGTCCAGATATAGGGCTAAAAGTGAAAAAACTGCTTGTTGTTTCTTTGAACATATACCTTTAATTTAAACCATTTTTGTGGTACTGTGAAATGCTGTCAATATAGGACTTATTTTTCTATATTTTATCATTTATAGATATATATATGCTATAATCGTGTTTGTAACTCGTCCGTCGCTAGTTGCGCACACATCTTTAAAGAAATGTTGGCTGTGCGAGGAAACCAAAAGAATGTTGGAGGCGTGAGGCAGCCAAAAGAATCCACCTGGATGCAGCAAAGCTGCATTCCGGTGGATTCTGAATATGGCAGGTGTCATTTTCGGAATCCACCTGGATGCACCGTGGGCAAACAAAGCCTTAAAATAAAAAAACATGCAACCGCCCGCACGAAACATGTAACCAACCGCCTGCAAGAAATAAAAAAAACAAAAACATAATTAACCCCTAAACCGACAAACCCCCATATCGCAATAAACCTAATTAACCTATTAACTCCTAAACCGCCAAACCCCAAAACAAAATTATTAAAAATAAAAAAAATTAAACCTAATCCCCATGAAAATAAAAAAAGCCCCCCAAAATAAAAACACCCCCTAAACTAAACTACAAATAGCCCTTAAAAGGGCCTTTTGTAGGTCATTGCTCTTTTACATTTAAAAAATACTAACTCCCCCCTAACAGTAAAAACCCCCCACCCACCCCCCCAAAATAAAAAACTATCACTAAAAAAACCTAAACTACCCATTGCCCTAAGGGCATTCAGCTCTTTTACTGCCCTTAAAATGGCAATCAGCTATTTTCCAGCCAATTAAATCCCTAATCTTAAAAAAAAAAAAAATAATTTTTTTTTAGACTAAGCCCCAAATAGGTACGCACCGTTCCTGAAGGGGCAATGGGTAGTTTACTGTTAGGCGGTAATTAGTAATTTGTTTAGGTAAAAGAGCTGTTTAACTTAGGGCAATGCCCTACAAAAGCCCTTTTAAGGGCCATTGGTAGTTTAGTATTCGATTATGGGGTGTTTTTATTTTTTGGGGGGGATTTTTTTTTATAGGGGTATTAGTTTAGGTTTAATTTTTTATTTTGGATAACGTCTCAGGAACATAATATCCCTTTCATCAGATCAGTTTTTGATCCGATGAAAGGGATATTATATATTCCTGAAACGTCATCCAAAAAAGCTGACTTTTTGTTTGGAAAATCCTGAGTGCACATATTTTACTGGAAAAAAACAAACAAAAAAAAAACCCTACTAGTTGCAACTTCTGAGGTTAAGGATGCTGAGAAGTCCTCAGATAAAGATAAGAATCATGCATGGAGGTTCCAATGCTGACCACTTGAGTAAGCAGAAAACATGTATTCTGAGTCAGAACAGCATTACTATTACCGACTACAGATTCTGTTTCTTAATTCTAGAAAGTAATTTGGGGTATTAAAGTGATAGCAAATCCTAGCGTTTGTGAAACGCTAGGATTTACCAGTGCAACAAACAAAGGGTACTTTCAGTCACAAAGTATAAAACACTTAAAGTGTCAGTAAAGTTTAAAAATAATGTTATATAATTCTGCACATAGTGCAGAATTATATAACATTATATTAGCCAAACATTTATAAAACATAATATACCCTATTAATTTTTTTTAAAAAACGCTGTTTTACAGACCCGCTCTCTGTACTCTGCTGAGCGGGTCTGTTATATTTACTCAGCGCATCGGGCCAGCTGTATAGTCACAGCCCGGCCCGACCGCGCCATAGCACTAAGTGCAGCTCGCTCCTGCTGTCTAAACTAAGAATACCATGAGAAAAAAGCTAATTTTATTATAAAAGTAAATTGGAAAGTTGATTAAAATTAAAAGTCCTATCTGAATAATGAAAGTTTAAAGGGCCATTATACACTCATTTTTTCTTTGCATAAATGTTTTGTAGATGATCTATTTATAAAGCCCATAAAGTTTTTTTTTTTGTTTTTTTTTTTGTTTTTTTTTTAAATGTATAATTTTGCTTATTTTTAAATAACATTGCTCTGATTTTCAGACTCCTAACCAAGCCCCAAAGTTTTATTTGAATACCGTTAGCTACCTTCTCCAGCTTGTTCCTGTTTGTGTAAAGGGTCTTTTCATATGCAAAAGAAGGGGGAGGGGGGGGGGAGTGTCTTATTTACCACTTGCAGTGGGCTTTCCAACTGCCTTTTCAACAGAGCTAAAATGAAAGCTTCTAAGTACGTTTTAAACCATTTTATACTGGATTTTTATATCAGTATCTGTGCATCTTATTCTTTATAGTAGTGTCTATTACATGCAGCTATATGAAAATGAGTGTATACTGTCCCTTTAATTTATACTAGACTGTCCCTTTAAGTTTATGCAAAGAGTCAATATTTGCAGTGTTGACCCTTCTTTTTTCAAGACCTCTGCAATTTGCCCTGGCATGCTGTGAATTAACTTCTGGGCCACATCCTGACTGATGGCAGCCAATTTTTGCATAATCAATGCTTGGAGTTTGTCAGCATTTATGGGGGGGGGGGGGGGGGGGGTTTCACCCGCCTCTTGAGGATTGACCACAAGTTCTCAATGGGATTAAGGCCTGGGGAGTTTCCTGGCCATGAACCCAAAAATTTCAAATGCTTTGTTCCCCAAGCCACTTAGTAATCATTTTTGCCTTATGGCAAGGTGCTCCATCATGTTGGAAAAGGCATTGTTTGTCAACAAACTGTTCTTGGATGGTTGGGAGAAGTTGCTCTTTGAGGATGTTTTTGTACCATTCTTTATTCGTGGCTGTGTTCTAAGGCAAAATTGTGAGTGAGCCCACTCCCTTGGCTTAGAAGCAACTCCAAACATGAATGGTCTCAGGATGCTTTACATTACATGACACAGGACTGATGGTAGCGCTCACCTTTTCTTCTCCAGACAAGGTTTTTTTTTCTGGATGCCCCAAACAATCGGAAAGGGAATTCATCAGAGAAAATGACTTTACCCCAGTCCTAAGCAGTCCAATCCCTGTACCTTTTGCAGAATATCAGTCTGTCCCTGATGTTTTTCCTGGAGAGAAGTGGCTTCTTTGCTGCCCTTCTTGACACCAGGCCATCCTCCAAAAGTTTTCGCCTCACTGTGCGTGAAGATGCACTAACACCTGCCTGCTGCCATTTCTGAGGAAGCTCTGCACTGGTGGTGACCCCGATCCCGCAGCTGAATCAACTTTAGGAGACGGTCCTGGCGCTTGCTGAACTTTCTTGAGTGCCCTGAAGCCTTCTTCAAAACAATTGAACCTCTCTCCTTGAAGTTCTTGATGATCGGATAAATGGTTGATTTAGGTGCAATCTTAGTAGCAGCAATATTGCCTGTGAATCCCTTTTTGTGCAAAGCAATGATGACTGCATGTGTTTCCTTGCAGGTAACCATGGTTAACAGCGGAAGAACAAAGATTTCAAGCACCACCCTCCTTTTAAAGTTTCCAGTCTGTTATTCTAACTCAATCAGCATGACAGAGTGGTCTCCAGCCTTGTCCTCGTCAACACTGACACCTGTGTTAACGAGAGAATCACTGAAATGATGTCAGCTGGTCCTTTTGTGGCAGGGCTGAAATGCAGTGGAAATGTTTTTTGGGGGATTCATACATTTTCATGTCAAAAGAGGGACTTTGCAATGAATTGCAATTGATATGATCACTCTTCTTAACATTCTGGAGTATATGCAAATTGCCATCATAAAAACTGAGGCACCAGACTTTGTGAAAATTAATATTTGTGTCATTCTCAAAACGTTTGGCTTGAATCACCCCTTTCTTTGCCAGATGCCTAGTTACCCCATCCCCACTCTAATCCACTATCTAAATGGGATGCATATATTTGATTACATGGTGCTAGTGAACTACTAGTCCCAGCATGCCATGTTGTCAAAGAAAGTGCTGTTAATGGAACAAGCCAGACATCAGAATCAGAGAGTAGAATCTGAATAACATCCAGGGGTAACAGGTAGGAATGGGCGAATGTGCTAAAAGTGTAATTTGTTTTTGTAGAATGAATAGTCCTGTGGAGATTAGTTTTGGACAATCAAATGTTGAGAAGAATGAAATTTCATTAGAATTCGGTAATCTAATGTTATTTCCGGTTTTCAAATGTAACTTACATTTTTGATTGTTCATAATTAGATCGAATATCCACAACTTAAATTTGGAATGTACCTTTCGATTTAACAAATACTATTCAGAAGTTCAATAGTTCATGTGGTAGGGAATTTAGTAAATTGATACATAATAGATATAAATATATCAATTTTAATTTCTCTATTTCGAATATTGCATAATTCAAATATTACATTTAAAGAGAGCATTAGAAATACTATTACAAATATATTGATTCAAATTTTTCGAATTCGAAAAGTGCATAATTCGATTTGAATTAAAAGAAAAATTTGAATCGAATTATTAGAAAAATTCAAATTGAATAGAGAATGTTGTACAAACATTTGAAATTTTAAATGAACAAACAAATGTGTTAAAATTAGTTTCATTTTTTGATTGTGGTGAAACTTTCGCCCATCCCTAGTGACAGGGAACCTGCTTCTTCATCAACCCTGAAATAATCCCCCAGGGAGAATTATATCAAAACTAATACAACTTCCTATATTTTGTGGCAAACAGCTTCTCACTAACCTGGCAGAATCCTTCTTTTTTATTAGCTATGGTTAGGAAGTGACTCACCTACTAATCATATTTTTCTGTTATCCCCCACCTAACCCCCAGAATGTGGTAAGTATCCAGGGGCATGTTATGACGAAGAAGATTATTTTAATAGACAATAGGATTTTTAATGTTAAAAATCATAACCGCCTATGTAATGTGATCCATTATATAGAAAATAAAAAACGTTCTTCTAATGTTTAACCTGATTGGAAAGTGAAATAATTTTCTTACTTTTCAGCATTGCTGTTCTCATCCTGTAGCATAATCTCCTTATTTAAGCCAATCTTCTCTAGTTCAAGGCTCAGCTTGTCCAGCTCACTTGCCATTTGTTGGGTTTTCAGCTTTTCTAAGACGAGATCCTACAAGCAACATATTAGTCAATTAATAAAAAAAAAAGTTTATCAAACAAACAAGGTATCTGCAACCAACCAGAAACCAAAAAAAATAGTAAAGTGCTTCTTTAAAATATGTTAATACTAGGTGTGTCTGCAAAGTAATAGTGGGGAGAGGTTTAGGGCCCTAAATTTTAATGGTATTACACAAACTAAAAAGTTTATGTTCAGACTTGCGTTTATTTATGTTTTGTACTTTAAAAGACAAACAATGCCATATTTTTAGTTTACTTTGTAACTATTTAGAAGAGTAATTCATGTAAAATATCAGAATAATGACATATAAAGTGACAGTCATTATTATCTTAGATTATTAAAAATTCTGGATTTATTAAGATAGAATAAAAATATATTAATAATCGTACCTCTCTCAAGGTTGCTAGTGTTCTCTTATCAATGGTAAGCTGTTGAATCAGATCCTTGTTTTCCTTCTCCAGTTCTCGTATTTTGGTGGATGATTCTCTTAGCTTGGACACCTCCTTTTCTAGTGTTCGGTTTTCTTTTTCCAGATCAGCCACCTTTACAGAGTTGTCATCGAGAATGGCATCCTTCAGCTCTACTTGCTGCCATAACCTCTTTGAATCCTTTTCTAATATTTTCTTATCTTTCTCCAGTTGGGACACTTCCTGTTCCAAAGTTCTTTTCTCTTGCTCCAACCTCTCTAGTCTCTTGTTAGAAATCTTTTGTTCTTCCAAATGCTTTTGAAGAACTTTACACTCCTTTTCAGCCTCTTGTAGCTCACTTTCCAGTTCATGAATCTTTCGATTGCCACTTTCCAGAGCACGCTGAAGTCTCTGGTTCTCATCAGTCAGGCCTTGGTAGCTAACTTCCAACCGCTCAGATTTCTTTCCAAGTGCCTTCAGCATCTCCACATTCTTTTGAAGCTCTTCTTTCTCTTTCTGAAGCTCGTTATTTTCCATCTCAATCTGGGTCATCTTTGAGCAGGAAAACCTCATAGATTCCACTGCTCTCCTTAGCTCTAAGTTCTCTTCATCCAGCTGTTTGTTCTCATTTTCCAAAACCTCCAAACGAATTGAAACATTCTGCAATGTATCCAAAGACTTTTTTAGCATCCGATTATCCCCTTCTAACTTTCCATTTTCTTTTTCCAGAGCCATCACCTTCTCTTCTATTATCATCACAGAAGCTACTTTCTTCATTAGATTTTCATTTTGCTTCTCTAGTCGATGTACTTCTTTTTCCATTTCCTCTACTTTCTCAACTTTTTCCTTGACCTGTTCAAAATCTTTCTGCAGTTGCTTCTTTTCATGCTCCACCTCATTCAGTTTGCTGCTGGTGTCCGTAACAGTCTCATGAAGCATTTTATTTTCCATCTCAACATCTTTGACTCTGGCATCAACGCTAACCTGAGATCTTTGTCGGAGTGAAGATACAGTCTGATTGAGATGTTTGTTTTCCTGTTCCAAGTCTTTCATCTGCATTTTAAAATAAGGGGGAAATGCTTTTATCAAAATCTACTTATGAGTGTACAACTTTAAAGTGACACTAAACCCAACATTTTTCTTTCTTGATTCAGATAGAGAATATAAATTTCAAACAACATTCCAGTTTACTTCTATTATCTAATTTGTTTCATTCTTTAGATATCTTTTGTTGAAGAAATAGCAATGCACATGGGTGAGCCAATCACAAGGCATCTATGTGCAGCCATCAATCAGCAGCTACTAAACCTATTTAGATATGCTGTTCAACCAAGGATATCAAGAGAATGAAGCAAATTACATAAGAGGTAAATTAGAAGGTTGTTTAAAATCAAATTCTCTTTCTAAATCATGACAGAAAGAGAGACATTAAAAATGTTTTTAATATATACATAATATATCAGCAATTATCGGCATAAAAAGAAGATGCATTATGCAAAATCTCGTTTACCTGCCTATCGTTGTCCGATTTTACTTTTTCAAGGGCTTGTGTAAGCTTCTCTTTGTCCTTCAGAAGATCTTCACTGAGGCTTTCAAGGTCCTGGCTATTTTGCTTCTCTTTTTCAATTTGTAAACACAAGTTTTCAATCTACAGGGTGAGAAAATCATTCATATTTTAATATAAAACAGAATTGTTCCAGGTGCATGGTACACAAAAATGTTTTTAAAGTGATTCCAACATCGATCCTTACACAAAAGTGACCATTAAAAGGGCCATGTTGCACAATATCAGCTCAGAGTAACTGTGAGCAGTTACCAATAAGCTACTCTTAGCTTTTATCAGCATTGTTACTGCCAAGTTCACACTTTGCTTTACTGTGATCTTGTGGGATTTTATTATAATGCCAGGAGATTTCACCATGGTCTTGTGAGATTTCATAGTAAATGTTCAAATTGAGGAGGGAAATAAAGTGGCATGCACTTGCACACTACCTTGTAAATGAATCCAGATTGGAAGATTAAAGTTCCTCTGGAATGAGATATAGCTACTGAGGAAATTTTTAGGTAAAATATCTTCCTTTTTTACATACAGTTGTTCATGTGATTTTTCATAGGGGTCGATTTATCAAGTGCCCCTGTCCGCAGCAGGCTGAATTCCACTGCCGGAATTCAGCATTGCACAAGAGCGCTATTTTTCGCTCTTGTGCAACGCTGCCCCCTGTCAATTTCCCCAATCAGACGAGACCGGTGAGATTGAAATTCCCCACCTAAGAAGTAGAGAAGAGGTTAGGGAAGCAGTGGTCTGATGACTGCCGTTTGATAAATATGGACTGCAGTTTCTCTTGTGAGAACCTGCAGTCATAAGGGGGAAAAATCAACACCATAGTAATTTTTTTTACAGATATGCTGCATATGGGTATCATGTCCCTTTAAATACAAGAAACACCATTTTATAGATCATTCAGAGCTTTATGATGGTTACTAAGAAGCCATTTTTACAGCAGCCTGGACATGAAAGTGATAAATTTTAAATTACGGCCTATTGTTTGCTAGAAAGATTGAATAGTGCACAGGCAAAGGTTGGAATTTAGTCAAACAAGATAAGAAGAGGAAAGGATTGCACTGACGTACAAGCCTGGAAGGTATTCACAAAATAATAATAAGTGTCATAAAGGCAGTAGCCCAGGGAACTAAAAGTTCCAGTGTTGAGCAAAAATTATTTTGGTTTAAACATAGAGTCAACAGAAAACGAACAGATATTAATGCTCGAACATCCAGTGATAACTTAAATTATGCTTACCTGATAATTTTCTTTTCTTCAGATGGAAATAGTCCACAGCTGCATTCATTACTTTTGGAAATTCAGAACCTGGCCACCAGGAGGAGGCAAAGACACCCCAGCCAAAAGTTTAAATACCTCCCCCAGTTCCCTCATCCCCCAGTCATTCTGACGAGGGAACAAGGAACAGTAGAAGAAATAAGGGTGAAAAGGTGCCAGAAGAACAAAAATACAGACGCCCCACAGAAAAAATACGGGCGGGGAGCTGTGGACTCATTCCATCTGAAGAAAAGAAAATGATCAGGTAAGCATAATTTAAGTTTTTCTTCATAAATGGAAAGAGTCCACAGCTGCATTCATTACTTTTGGGAAAACAATACCCAAGCTATAGAGGACACTGAATGCAAAAACCGGAGGGTACAAGAGGCGGTCCATTCTGAGGGCACCAGGCCTGAAAACCCTTACCAACAAAATCCCACTTCGTCCGAAGCCGAGAACAACTTGAAAAGAAAAAGTCCAAGGACACTGGCCCGCAGATAGTCCACAAGCCTTGCTAAAGACCGCAGGAACAAGACTCGACTGAGTCAACAGCCTCCAGGAGACACCGTCGCCCAGCAGTCGGTCTCCAAACAACACACCCCTTACTAAAGAAAGGGAACAAGCTACCGTATTCTTCCACAAAGAAGAAAAGACACAGAGAAAACACGATTGTACTTGTAAAGCGCGGCTATTCCCCCTTAAGGGACTCAAGCCACTGCTCATCTTATCAACCTTGAAAGGAGAAAAGGCTGAGTAGACCTGGCCAAGGATCGAACTTGCAACCCTCGTTTTGCTATAGTGCAGAGTAGCCACAGTGCATTAGTATGCTGAGCTAGCTGTCCAGCTAGCATAAGGAACTCCAGAAAAAAAAAACTTAAAAAGGGCACAACGAGTCCTAAATAAAAACAGAGAGCAAAATAACCAGAGAAACCGGGTCAGACTAACAGAGACCCAACCAGAAACAAGGGGAGGCAATACCCAGACCCCAGAAATACAGAAACCACGGATAAGGCCGGGAGTCTGAAACAGAGAGGGGATCTTTCCCTAACAGTGCAAGACGAAGTTCCCCAAGTCGCAAAAAGGTAGCTCAGAATACCGAAATATTCAGAAACGAAACCTCGTGCAGCAAGCTCAGATAGGTCTGACGAACAACACCTGAAGCAAAAACACTGCACGCTGCAGTCATCTAAAAATGACCCTGAAACTTAAATACTTGCAGGGCAAGTAGAAAGTAGCTGAAGATAGGATCCTTCAGATTGCTAAGAATCCATTAACCAGCAGATAACGTCACAGGCTATCTAAGAGCTTCCAGTCCTTCCCACAAACTTGAACGTGGAAAAAGAAAAACCCTCAAAGAGGCTTACTGTACCTCGAATGCTCCAAGGATGAATTAGCAGAGCAACAGATCTCAGATCCTGCTCCAACAGCGGACCAGCCCAAGCGACAGACATGTCTGATAGACGGGGGGGGGGGGGCAGAAAGACCAAAACCACAAGCCCCCAGGGAATGGAAAGAAAAGTATGGACTCACCCACCCCAACAGAGCTTGGGTGCCAACCCAATCTGCTCCCCCAAAATAAGGCACTCCCAAGGAGAACCCCCTAGGACCTGGAACAGAGAAAAGTGCAATAGATCCGTAGGAAGACCTGTCACAACTCTCTTAGTCTCTACGTAGAGATATAAATTTCCAACAGGTGGAATAGAGACCACAGAGCAGCAGATGCTTCCCCTTACAGAAATAAGCCACCTGATCCAACCTCCTACACACAGGGCAGGACAATGACCCTCCAGAGAGAGGAAACCCCAGCTCATAAGGAAGACAAACTATCCCCTCAAAAGGAAAGGGCACAGATAAGAACAGCGTACATGTCCACAAGACATGAAGCCATAGTATGATCAAAACACAGACCGAATGAAAAAATCATCCAGACACCACTGTTGACCCAACAGAGACAAAACTCCCCATGAAGAGGAGCACACTCCGTCCAAAGGACAAGTCAGGCCTTAAAGTTTATAACCAGTACCCGAAGGAGGATGTGAACTCTGGCCTTCCTGCTTGCAAGCCCAACGAACTATGTCGCAAAATAGGGTCCCTGAAAAAAACTGGGTTGTCTCGAACCATTCCACAGGATCATAAGTCTCCAGACATCCGAGAAGGATCCAAGACCAGAACCCTGGACCCAGAATCGTCCTAGAACGAACAACACCCCCAGGGAGATACTCCATCTAAAGCAATCAGACCTCACAGGGAATGAAAACCAGGGAACCCAGAGAACAGGTACAGGACTTGCTCGTAATTCCTAGCCCAAAGGGAAGAGAACACCCTTAGCCGGAGGTAAACACCCCCCAAATTTCTCTAGAGCCCAAAGGCCCCAAGGGCAACACTAAGAGAAATGAGAACAAGAACAGAGCACCCGAAGAAGAGAGTAGAAAAGAAAGGCTAGTCTCCTTAATCCTTTCAGATTAACGTTCCAGAGGACCACACCCAAGGGAGAATGCAAAGCATCCCGAACCCAGGCAGAAAAACATTCCCTAAGCAAAAAACTTGGAAAAAGAGACAACACTTCCTATCATCCCCTAAAATAGAGACGACTAACTCCAGAAGGAAGACAGAGCCTCACTGCCTTCACTTCCTAATTAAGCGGCCAAAGCCCCCAGAAAAAATGGACGAAGTCCACAAAGTCTCGACCCAAAGGAAGAGAACCTCTAAAAGGAACAAGTCCTAAAAGGAACAAGTCCTAAAAGGAGACTGCCAAAGAAACCATGAAAGGCAAAACCGTAAGAACAGAAGACCTAAAAGCTCCAAACCTCCAACCCACAACGGGAAGTAACACTCCAGAAAAATCGGAAAAAACTGAGCAGGTCGCCGTGGATCTCAACAGAGTCCCGGCCCACTAGATTGAAAGGTGAATGAGGACTGAACCAATCCCCCATGCCCCTAAGCAACCACAGACCATCAAGTCCTCTCAAGATGCTAGTTGAAGCTTGTAAAATAAAACAAGTAAACAACACAAATCATATTGTGATCACTAGGCGCCCTCACCGGACCAGCCGGACATAAAAAGGCACCACGTGTCTGAACTAGGCCTCAAAGACAGAAGGATTTGTACCCAGTCATGACCAGCCTGAAACCAAGGGCCCCAGCACTGTCAAGACCACATACAGTTTCCCCCGAGATGGAGGGATAAAGAACAGTCAGTCAGAACATAGGACTAGTACGTCCTCACTCTTGAACAAACCTTTGTAAAAGTAAACAGTGCGACCACAAAATCACAAAATAGGAGTTTAGGAGAGTACAGGTTTTATAGCATTCTATGGCAGCAGTGTTTGGAACTATATATAAGATTGCTATAAACATTGTTGCAAACACTGCTGCCAGATGGCTAAAGACATATGAATGCTCCTATGTTCACATAGGATTACTCTTTAGAAAAGGATATCAGGAGAACTAAGCAAAGTTAATAATAGAATTCAATTGGAAAGTCGATTTAAATGACATGCTGTATCCAATCCAATTTTTATTTTGCCTTTGCTGACCCTTTAAAAACTGGAGAAAAAAGTAATGATAATGTTCTTAACTTAGCTTCCTCTAAAGCTGGAGTTTATCCATTTATGCCGATAGGAAATAAGAGACATGAGCCTTTAATGTTTATGTAAAATTCTAACATATCCATATTGTTATATGTTTTAATATATTGATCTATTAGAGATCTTTTGGGCCTTCATCCTCGTTTTATTGCTACATCTGACCTGATTTCATTACTAAGCCCTGCTCAGTTTTCAGGCTTTCCGTTCCTCTGTGTAGAACTTTTGCAGCAAGGAACGCAGCTTCCTATACAGACATCAGGTATGATATCTGCTATATAATCTCATCTGTGTCTCACAATATCTGTTGCTTCCAGAGGGTACTACTTGCATAGAACACATTAATTTCTGTTTTTCTTGTGTAACTATTAAATGGGTTTGTGGTTTTCCACAACCGGTTTTAATATACTGATATAATTTACGGTGCATGCATTGAGTTACCATGCATGCCATCATAAAAGATTTAAAATGGAGTCTAAGTTCTTATCTTTGTCCTAATTTAATTAAAATATGTTGTAATATATAATTTCATAACAGTTTTTCTAAAAATATTGTATTTAAAAACTGATTTATGGCTACACTTGTAGAGATAATTATTTTGTCACATAAGCCCTGTGGTTTTACACACATAGACCGAGCCTCAAGTACTTCCTCATTCTGACTCAATTCTCACACAAAGATCCTCTGTCTGGGTTCTGGGAGATGCATTGAATTCTGCCCCTGAAGACTGATCTCTGCTCAGGTAAAACCACCATCTCCTCCAGAACTAATGGGCAACTTGATGTTAATTTATTTTTGACAATTATTATTATGTCAGTATGCTATTGCAATTTTTACATATAAACATTTTAATAATTGCTGAAAATGCTTCATACACAGACTAATCTAATAACCAGATGCGCTGATTTATTATCCACAAATCTGGGTATAAATGGAGGCTGAACCTAATTCATTCTAAGTTACTACTATTATAAAATGTACTTAATTCTCTTAGTATCCTTTGTTGAAGGAGCAGCACTACTGGGAGTCAGCTGAACACATCAGATAAGCCAATGACAAGAGGCGTACATGTGCAGCCACCAATCAGTAGATAACTTCTAGTAGTGTATTAGCAAAGGGTATCAAGATAACAAAGCAAATTAGATAATAGACATAAATTAGAACGTTGTTTAACCCCTTAACGACTGAGGACGTGCAGGGTACGTCCTCAGAAAAAAGGCAGTTAATGCCTGAGAACGTACCCTGCACGTCCTCAGTGTGGAAAGCAGCTGGAAGCGATCCTGCTCGCTTCCAGCTGCTTTCCGGTTATTGCAGTGATGCCTCGATATGGAGGCATCCTGCAATAACCTTTTTAAGTCATCCGGTGCAGAGAGAGCCACTCTGTGGCCCTCTCTGCACCGGAGATCGGTGGCTACCTGCGTTGGTGGGTGGGAGCCGGACCGGGAGGCGGGTGGCGGCCATCGATGGCCATGTGGATCTGAAGGGGGGCGGGATCGGGGGCGGGGGTGGCTGGGGGCGCGCACGGGCGCGCGCGCGTGCACGGGAGGGTGGGGGCGGGCGCGTGCACGGGGAGGGAGCGGGTGGGAACCGCTACACTGCAGAAAATGGGGATATAAAAAATATAATAAAAAATAAAATCCAAACAATCAGCAAGGTGGTGGGGGTTTGTTTGTGGGGGGTGGGGGGTTGGGGGAAGCTACACTACAGAAAAAAACAAAAAAAAAACCAAAAAAGCACTTTTTATTGTAAACTGGGTACTGGCAGACAGCTGCCAGTACCCAAGATGGCCCCCAATAAGGCAGAGGGGAGGGTTAGAGAGCGGTTTTGGGGGGGATCAGGGAGGTTGGGGGCTAAGGGGGGGATCCTACACAGTAGCATATGTAAATATGCTAAAAAAAAATTTCATTTTTTTTTTAAAAACCCTTTTATTTTAGTACTGGCAGACTTTCTGCCAGTACTTAAGATGGCGGGGACAATTGTGGGGTGGGGGAGGGAAGGGAGCTGTTTGGGAGGGATCAGGGGGTGGGATGTGTCAGATGGGAGGCTGATCTCTACACTAAAGCTAAAATTAACCCTGCAAGCTCACTACAAACTCCCTAATTAACCCTTTCACTGCTAGCCATAATACACGTGTGAGGCGCAACAGGATTTAGTGGCCTTCTAATTACCAGAAAGCAACGCCAAAGTCATATATGTCTGCTATTTCTGAACAAAGGGGATCCCAGACAAGCATTTACAACCATTTGTGCCATAATTGCACAAGCTGTTTGTAAATGATTTCAGTGAGAAACCTAAAATTGTGAAAAATTTTACATTTTTTTTAATTTGATCGCATTTGGCGGTGAAATGGTGGCATGAAATATACCAAAATGTGCCTAGATCAATACTTGGGGTTGTCTACTACACTACACTAAAGCTAAAATTAACCCTACAAGCTCCCTAAAAGCTCCCTAATTAACCCCTTAACTGCTGGGCATGATACACTTGTGGTGCGCAGTGGCATTTAGCGGCCTTCTAATTACCAAAAAGCAACGCCAAAGCCATATATGTGTGCTATTTCTGAACAAAGGGGATCCCAGAGAGGAATTTACAACCATTTATGCCATAATTGCACAAGCTGTTTGTAAATGATTTCAGTGAGAAACCTAAAGTTTGTGAAAAAATTTGTGAAAAAGTGAACAATTTTTTGTATTTGATCGCATTTGGCGGTGAAATGGTGGTATGAAATATACCAAAATTGGCCTAGATCAATACTTTGGGATGTCTACTAAAAAAAAATATATACTTGTCAAGGGATATTCAGGGATTCCTGAAAGATATCAGTGTTCTAATGTAACTAGCGCTAATTTTGGAAAAAAATGGTTTGGAAATAGCAAAGTGCTACTTGTATTTATGGCCCTATAACTTGCAAAAAAAGCAAAGAACATGTAAACATTGGGTATTTCTAAACTCAGGACAAAATTTAGAAACTATTTAGCATGGGTGTTTTTTGGTGGTTTTAGATATGTAACAGATTTTGGGGGTCAAAGTTAGAAAAAGTGTGTTTTTTTCCATTTTTTCCTCATATTTTATAATTTTTTTTATAGTAAATTATAAGATATGATGAAAATAATGGTATCTTTAGAAAGTCCATTTAATGGCGAGAAAAACGGTATATAATATGTGTGGGTACAGTAAATGAGTAAGAAGAAAATTACAGCTAAACACAAACACCGCAAAAATGTAAAAATAGCCTTGGTCCCAAACGGACAGAAAATGGAAAAGTGCTCTGGTCACTAAGGGGTTAAATCACATGATGCATCTGAATCGTGAAAGAAAGAAATGTGAGTATCATCTCCCTTTGTTAAATTTTAAATTACCTTACTACTTATAAAGCAACCAAAATAAGTCCTTTAAAATTTGAATTTGTATGGACTAAGAAAACTCCTGAACCCTCTTAAAGGGATAGTCAAGTCAAAATTAAACTTTCATGATTCAGACAGAGCATGCAATTTTAAGCAACTTTCTAATTTACTCCTATTATAAAGTTTTTCTTCGTTCTCTTGCTATCTTTATTTTAAAAGGCTGGAATGTAAGCTTAGGAGCTGGCCCATTTTTGGTTCAGAACCTGGGTAGCGCTGGTTTCTAAATGTAGCCATCCAATCAGCAAGCGCTATCCAGGGTGCTGAACCAAAATGTGCTGGCTCCTAAGCTTACATTCCTGCTTTTTCAAATAAAGACACCAAGAGAACGAAGAAAATTTGATAATAGGAGTAAATTAGAAATTAGCTTAAAATGACATGCTCTATCTGAATCACGAAAGTTTAATTTCGACTAGACTATCCCTTTAAGGCAAATAACTGCATAAACAATTAGGACATTTGTTATCAAATGTTACAATGAATTTGGTGAGAACACTTACCAATACCAGATTTTAAAGGGTTATGATACCATCACCCACAGGAAAAGTAACCTTATATTTATGGGATGTGGAACTAGAAGTGAAGCTGAGGGGAAGATACTTTAGTATCTGTGAGGAAAGGGTCCTCAGTATCTCTGGTGGATTTATGCATTCATTTAAGATAATGGAGTAGTGACTCCAACAAAATAATTTGGAATCAAGGATTTTCAAGGAGGAAAATACTGGATTCTTCCTCTAAAACTGTAGTATCAAGACAATGGGCTGTAAAATATTATGTTATATTACATATGTGCAGCACCCACCCAGTAGCGCATTACTGCTCCTGAGCCTACGTATGCTTTTCAACAAGGGGTACTAAGAAAACTAAGCAAATTAGCCAACCAAAGTCAATTTGATAAATCTTTTCTTTAATGAGGAAATAAATTATTTGCAATGATAGCACATTTAGAAGTTAAATTTTCAAACAAATATCTCACCTTTTTGATAAGCTGCTGGTTCTCCTTCTCTAGCTCCGCTCCCTTCAGACTACTCTCCTCCATGGTGAGGGAGGCTTCCCGCAACTCTTGGATAATACTCTGCAGGCTCTGGTTATCCTTCTCCAGCTTAAGGATTCGGCTAGAAGCAGACTCATTCAATTCAAACACAAATGACTTCCTGGCTGATGACAGAGAAGGGAAAGATGAAACCTAAATATTGGGATCCTGCTAAAATCAAGTATGGAAAATTATTTATTCACTAAAGAGATCTCCCTAAATTTGTCAGTGGTTTAATTTGTATTTGCTTCTAGTTTAGTATAAAAAAATTCCATCTTTTTTTTGTATTTTGAGAAAATCAGAAATAATGAGATAGATCACAGATTGCTACAGAGGTAAATAGTTAAATGATTAAGTTATCGTCATTAGTCAGCTCACTTGCTAAATAGTAATAATAGACCAAAATAAAGCTGTATATCCTCAAAAACAGAATTTATGTTTACCTGATAAATTACTTTCTCCAACGGTGTGTCCGGTCCACGGCGTCATCCTTACTTGTGGGATATTCTCTTCCCCAACAGGAAATGGCAAAGAGCCCAGCAAAGCTGGTCACATGATCCCTCCTAGGCTCCGCCTACCCCAGTCATTCGACCGACGTTAAGGAGGAATATTTGCATAGGAGAAACCATATGATACCGTGGTGACTGTAGTTAAAGAAAATAAATCATCAGACCTGATTAAAAAACCAGGGCGGGCCGTGGACCGGACACACCGTTGGAGAAAGTAATTTATCAGGTAAACATAAATTCTGTTTTCTCCAACATAGGTGTGTCCGGTCCACGGCGTCATCCTTACTTGTGGGAACCAATACCAAAGCTTTAGGACACGGATGAAGGGAGGGAGCAAATCAGGTCACCTAAATGGAAGGCACCACGCTTGCAAAACCTTTCTCCCAAAAATAGCCTCAGAAGAAGCAAAAGTATCAAACTTGTAAAATTTGGTAAAAGTGTGCAGTGAAGACCAAGTCGCTGCCCTACATATCTGATCAACAGAAGCCTCGTTCTTGAAGGCCCATGTGGAAGCCACAGCCCTAGTGGAATGAGCTGTGATTCTTTCAGGAGGCTGCCGTCCGGCAGTCTCGTAAGCCAATCTGATGATGCTTTTAATCCAAAAAGAGAGAGAGGTAGAAGTTGCTTTTTGACCTCTCCTTTTACCAGAATAAACAACAAACAAGGAAGATGTTTGTCTAAAATCCTTTGTAGCATCTAAATAGAATTTTAGAGCGCGAACAACATCCAAATTGTGCAACAAACGTTCCTTCTTCGAAACTGGTTTCGGACACAAAGAAGGCACGACTATCTCCTGGTTAATGTTTTTGTTAGAAACAACTTTTGGAAGAAAACCAGGTTTAGTACGTAAAACCACCTTATCTGCATGGAACACCAGATAAGGAGGAGAACACTGCAGAGCAGATAATTCTGAAACTCTTCTAGCAGAAGAAATTGCAACCAAAAACAAAACTTTCCAAGATAATAACTTAATATCAACGGAATGTAAGGGTTCAAACGGAACCCCCTGAAGAACTGAAAGAACTAAGTTGAGACTCCAAGGAGGAGTCAAAGGTTTGTAAACAGGCTTGATTCTAACCAGAGCCTGAACAAAGGCTTGAACATCTGGCACAGCTGCCAGTTTTTTGTGAAGTAACACAGACAAGGCAGAAATCTGTCCCTTCAAGGAACTTGCAGATAAATCCTTTCTCCAATCCTTCTTGAAGAAAGGATAGAATCTTAGGAATCTTTACCTTGTCCCAAGGGAATCCTTTAGATTCACACCAACAGATATATTTTTTCCATATTTTGTGTAAATTTTTCTAGTTACAGGCTTTCTGGCCTGAACAAGAGTATCAATAACAGAATCTGAGAACCCTCGTTTTGATAAGATCAAGCGTTCAATCTCCAAGCAGTCAGCTGGAGTGAGACCAGATTCGGATGTTCGAACGGACCTTGAACAAGAAGGTCTCGTCTCAAAGGTAGCTTCCATGGTGGAGCCGATGACATATTCACCAGATCTGCATACCAAGTCCTGCGTGGCCACGCAGGAGCTATCAAGATCACCGACGCCCTCTCCTGATTGATCCTGGCTACCAGCCTGGGGATGAGAGGAAACGGCGGGAATACATAAGCTAGTTTGAAGGTCCAAGGTGCTACTAGTGCATCTACTAGAGTCGCCTTGGGATCCCTGGATCTGGACCCGTAGCAAGGAACCTTGAAGTTCTGCCGAGAGGCCATCAGATCCATGTCTGGAATGCCCCACAGTTGAGTAATTTGGGCAAAGATTTCCGGATGGAGTTCCCACTCCCCCGGATGTAATGTCTGACGACTCAGAAAATCCGCTTCCCAATTTTCCACTCCTGGGATGTGGATTGCAGACAGGTGGCAGGAGTGAGTCTCCGCCCATTGAATGATTTTGGTCACTTCTTCCATCGCCAGGGAACTCCTTGTTCCCCCCTGATGGTTGATGTACGCAACAGTCGTCATGTTGTCTGATTGAAACCGTATGAACTTGGCCTTTGCTAGCTGAGGCCAAGCCTTGAGAGCATTGAATATCGCTCTCAGTTCCAGAATATTTATCGGTAGAAGAGATTCTTCCCGAGACCAAAGACCCTGAGCTTTCAGGGATCCCCAGACCGCGCCCCAGCCCATCAGACTGGCGTCGGTCGTGACAATGACCCACTCTGGTCTGCGGAAGGTCATCCCTTGTGACAGGTTGTCCAGGGACAGCCACTAACGGAGTGAGTCTCTGGTCCTCTGATTTACTTGTATCTTCGGAGACAAGTCTGTATAGTCCCCATTCCACTGACTGAGCATGCACAGTTGTAATGGTCTTAGATGAATGCGCGCAAAAGGAACTATGTCCATTGCCGCTACCATCAAACCTATTACTTCCATGCACTGCGCTATGGAAGGAAGAGGAACGGAATGAAGTGTTCGACAAGAGTTTAGAAGTTTTGTTTTTCTGGCCTCTGTCAGAAAAATCCTCATTTCTAAGGAGTCTATTATTGTTCCCAAGAAGGGAACCCTTGTCGACGGAGATAGAGAACTCTTTTCCACGTTCACTTTCCAACCGTGAGATCTGAGAAAGGCCAGGACTATGTCCGTGTGAGCCTTTGCTTGAGGAAGGGACGACGCTAGAATCAGAATGTCGTCCAAGTAAGGTACTACTGCAATGCCCCTTGGTCTTAGCACCGCTAGAAGGGACCCTAGTACCTTTGTGAAAATCCTTGGAGCAGTGGCTAATCCGAAAGGAAGCGCCACGAACTGGTAATGCTTGTCCAGGAATGCGAACCTTAGGAACCGATGATGTTCCTTGTGGATAGGAATATGTAGATACGCATCCTTTAAATCCACCGTGGTCATGAATTGACCTTCCTGGATGGAAGGAAGAATTGTTCGAATGGTTTCCATTTTGAACGATGGAACCTTGAGAAACTTGTTTAAGATCTTGAGATCTAAGATTGGTCTGAACGTTCCCTCTTTTTTGGGAACTATGAACAGATTGGAGTAGAACCCCATCCCTTGTTCTCCTAATGGAACAGGATGAATCACTCCCATTTTTAACAGGTCTTCTACACAATGTAAGAATGCCTGTCTCTTTATGTGGTCTGAAGACAATTGAGACCTGTGGAACCTCCCCCTTGGGGGAAGCCCCTTGAATTCCAGAAGATAACCTTGGGAGACTATTTCTAGTGCCCAAGGATCCAGAACATCTCTTGCCCAAACCTGAGCAAAGAGAGAGAGTCTGCCCCCCACCAGATCCGGTCCCGGATCGGGGGCCAACATTTCATGCTGTCTTGGTAGCAGTGGCAGGTTTCTTGGCCTGCTTTCCCTTGTTCCAGCCTTGCATTGGTCTCCAGGCTGGCTTGGCTTGAGAAGTATTACCTTCTTGCTTAGAGGACGTAGCACTTGGGGCTGGTCCGTTTCTACGAAAGGGACGAAAATTAGGTTTATTTTTGGCCTTGAAAGACCTATCCTGAGGAAGGGCGTGGCCCTTACCCCCAGTGATATCAGAGATAATCTCTTTCAAGTCAGGGCCAAACAGCGTTTTCCCCTTGAAAGGAATGTTAAGGAGTTTGTTCTTGGAAGACGCATCCGCTGACCAAGATTTCAACCAAAGCGCTCTACGCGCCACAATAGCAAACCCAGAATTCTTCGCCGCTAACCTAGCCAACTGCAAAGTGGCGTCTAGGGTGAAAGAATTAGCCAATTTGAGAGCACGGATTCTGTCCATAATCTCCTCATAAGGAGGAGAATCACTATCGATCGCCTTTACTAGCTCATCGAACCAGAAACACGCGGCTGTAGTGACAGGGACAATGCATGAAATTGGTTGTAGAAGGTAACCTTGCTGAACAAACATCTTTTTAAGCAA
The DNA here is from genome assembly GCF_027579735.1 of Bombina bombina. NCBI lineage: Eukaryota > Metazoa > Chordata > Amphibia > Anura > Bombinatoridae > Bombina > Bombina bombina. The sequence goes on along the minus strand of NC_069499.1, from coordinate 101,643,382 downwards.
ACCTTCTAATTTTTTATCCATAGGATCTTTGAAAGCACAACTATCTTCTATGGGTATAGTGGTGCGTTTGTTTAAAGTAGAAACCGCTCCCTCGACCTTGGGGACAGTCTGCCATAAGTCCTTTCTAGGGTCGACCATAGGAAACAATTTTTTAAATATGGGGGGAGGGACGAAAGGTATACCGGGCCTTTCCCATTCTTTATTTACAATGTCCGCCACCCGCTTGGGTATAGGAAAAGCTTCTGGGAGCCCCGGGACCTCTAGGAACTTGTCCATTTTACATAGTTTCTCTGGGATGATCAAATTCTCACAATCATCCAGAGTGGATAATACCTCCTTAAGCAGAGCGCGGAGATGTTCCAACTTAAATTTAAATGTAATCACATCGGGTTCAGCTTGTTGAGAAATTTTCCCTGAATCTGAAATTTCTCCCTCAGACAAAACCTCCCTGGCCCCCTCAGACTGGTGTAGGGGCATTTCAGAACCATTATCATCAGCGTCCTCATGCTCTTCAGTATCTAAAACAGAGCAGTCGCGCTTACGCTGATAAGTGGGCATTTTGGCTAAAATGTTTTTGATAGAATTATCCATTACAGCCGTTAATTGTTGCATAGTAAGGAGTATTGGCGCGCTAGATGTACTAGGGGCCTCCTGAGTGGGCAAGACTCGTGTAGACGAAGGAGGGAATGATGCAGTACCATGCTTACTCCCCTCACTTGAGGAATCATCTTGGGCATCATTTTCAGTGTCACATAAATCACATTTATTTAAATGAGAAGGAACCTTGGCTTCCCCACATTCAGAACACAGTCTATCTGGTAGTTCAGACATGTTAAACAGGCATAAACTTGATAACAAAGTACAAAAAACGTTTTAAAATAAAACCGTTACTGTCACTTTAAATTTTAAACTGAACACACTTTATTACTGCAATTGCGAAAAAGTATGAAGGAATTGTTCAAAATTCACCAAAATTTCACCACAGTGTCTTAAAGCCTTAAAAGTATTGCACACCAAATTTGGAAGCTTTAACCCTTAAAATAACGGAACCGGAGCCGTTTTTAACTTTAACCCCTTTACAGTCCCTGGTATCTGCTTTGCTGAGACCCAACCAAGCCCAAAGGGGAATACGATACCAAATGACGCCTTCAGAAAGTCTTTTCTATGTATCAGAGCTCCTCACACATGCGACTGCATGTCATGCTTCTCAAAAACAAGTGCGCAATACCGGCGCGAAAATGAGGCTCTGCCTATGATTAGAGAAAGCCCCTAGAGAATAAGGTGTCTAAAACAGTGCCTGCCGATATTATTTAACAAAAATACCCAGATTAAATGATTCCTCAAGTCTAAATATGTGTAATATATGAATCGATTTAGCCCAGAAAATGTCTACAGTCTTAATAAGCCCTTGTGAAGCCCTTATTTACTGTCTGAATAAAAATGGCTTACCGGATCCCATAGGGAAAATGACAGCTTCCAGCATTACATCGTCTTGTTAGAATGTGTCATACCTCAAGCAGCAAAAGACTGCTCACTGTTCCCCCAACTGAAGTTAATTCCTCTCAACAGTCCTGTGTGGAACAGCCATGGATTTTAGTAACGGTTGCTAAAATCATTTTCCTCATACAAACAGAAATCTTCATCTCTTTTCTGTTTCAGAGTAAATAGTACATACCAGCACTATTTTAAAATAACAAACTCTTGATTGAATAATAAAAAACTACAGTTAAACACTAAAAAACTCTAAGCCATCTCCGTGGAGATGTTGCCTGTACAACGGCAAAGAGAATGACTGGGGTAGGCGGAGCCTAGGAGGGATCATGTGACCAGCTTTGCTGGGCTCTTTGCCATTTCCTGTTGGGGAAGAGAATATCCCACAAGTAAGGATGACGCCGTGGACCGGACACACCTATGTTGGAGAAACTGTATTTTATTCTTGAATATATTTTACTGCATTTACCCCTTTTTCTCAGAAATGTCAAGAATGTACCAAAGTGAAATACATAGCTTGTCCATTCAGTTCTTCTGTTTTTACTATCTGTAGGGCAGTTTAGTCCTTTCTAGGTACCACTAACTAATAAACATGGTTTACGTCCAGCAATAAAGTAAAAAGGGACAGTTTTGTTTTTTTACACAGTACATGGCACAGTGTGGGGGAGATTCCCAGGTCATCTCTGGACATTTATTTTTCTACTAAATATGTAGTTTTATTTTAAATATAACTATACTTATAGGGTGAATATTATTTATTATCGTATCTGATCGGGAAGATTACTGTCCGCTGCCTCCGAGGTCTTAAGACCACTGATTCTTAACTTAAGTTTCCGGCGTGCGCGGAAACAGCTGCATTCCCAGCTACGTAAATTGGCCCCTAAGAACGCAATAGACAAATGGCTTTTCTAGATGTTGCAGTCCTAATTAATTTTTTTCCATTTCCAGCAGATGATCTTTGCTTAGGAGATATCCTGTATATGGCTACTAAATGCATTCACACATGTAAAAAGTTCATGATACCCACTAAGTTAATACAAGAGCTATAAAGAGGCTTAAAGGGACATTTTAAACTAGATTTTTTATTTGCATACATGTTTTGTTGATTATCCATTTATATAGCCCATATGGGAGTGTTTTTGTAACAATGTATAATTTTGCTTATTTCTAATAACATTGTGCCGATTCCTAACCAATCCCCAAAAGTTTTATATGCATACTGATGTCTACAGATTCAAGCTTGCTCCTGTTTGTCTAATGGGTCTTTTCATATGCAGGTAAGCAGGGAGGGGAGGGGGGAGTGTCTAATCATCCTGATTTCCCAGCCCCTTTCACTGGGTGTCCCAGAATAACCTCATCAACAGTGCTAAACTGGGAACTTCTAAAGAAGTTTTGAAAATATATTTATATCAGTATCTGCACATATTCTCCTTTATAGTAGTGTCGATTACAAGCAGTTATATGAAAATTGGTGTACACTGTCCCTTTAATGAATCTAGACCAAAAATTCATATGCTCATCCAAAATAATGTTGTTGACCATTTTCAGTGTGTATAGGGCTTTTTTTTTTGGTGAGCCGCGAATGCATTTTTGAAACCAAAAGAGATTAGAAAAATTATCATTGGCTCAAATTTGAAAAGTGCTTATTGGCAGCTGAAAACATGCACAAAAGGATCTGACAATTGAGTTAGATCAAAGATAGAAAACTTAGGACATAATCTATTGCCCATTAAGCTTTCGATCCCCAACAATGCAAAATATTATAGTCACAGTAATAAAACAACTTCATGTTGTGGGTATTATATTAAACCAATATTTTCATTTTGAGGTATCCTTCCTTGTACATTATACTTTTAAACTGCAGTTATTTCCATGACCAAAAACACTAATTATCCTTTTATCTGTTTTGTGATTTTATAAAACATTGTCTGATAATTATTGGTTTTATTTACCTCAGATTAAACAAGTCTCTGAGGAAACTAAAGTTGCCATAGATATAATGGACTTGTTGCCGTAATATGTGCAACCACACCCTATTTTTGTAGTTGTAGGAAGATTTTTGTAATATCCTTTTTGTTATTGTTTCCATACACAGCGGTTGGTCAGCTTCACCTTTCCTATAAATAAGTTTTATTTTATTTATTTTTTTGCTTTGTGTTTTTTAGTATATAGTTGGTTTTTAGGGTGTGTACATTTCTAAAGCTAGCTGTAACTCATGGTTGTTATCTATTTCTGGCCTCCGTCCCAAGAGGTAAAGTAGTTACCATCGGATACGTCTGCGCTCTTAGAAAGCTGCTCCAGTTCCCAGCCAAGATGGGCAGACTCATTCATGCTCTGCTTCTGAGCTATTTCTAACACCATGTTCTCCTCCAGTAGCTCCTCGATTCTGTGCTTGTCTGAATAACGATCCTGTCAACAGGTTCCCAAAGGAGATGGTTACAAACTGTGACCTATCTAGCTGCCAAAACTGCTATTTTTACTAATACACAAAAATAACTAACCATAAAGAAAATCATATAAAAAGTATTTTACAAAGATAAAAAGTAAATGTATACAATAAGCAAAATATAAAGAATATTCTAAATATAATTCGAATTCATGGTTACTCGTATAAAAAAGCTACATAAAACAGGAAATATTTGCATTTGGTCTAAACATAATTAAAGGGACACTGAACGCAAATTTTTTCTTTTGTGATTCAGATAGAGCATGCAATTTTAAGCAACTTTCTAATTTACTCCTATTATCAATTTTTCTTCGTTCTCTTGCTATCTTTATTTGAAAAAGGCATCAGCTTTTTTTGGTTCAGAACTCTGGACAGCACTTTTTATTGGTGGTATGAATTTAGCCACCAATCAGCAAGAACAACCCAGGTTGTTCACCAAAAATGGGCTGGCATCTAAACTTACATTCTTGTATTTCAAATAAAGATACCAAGAAAATGAAGACAATTTGATAATAGGAGTAAATTAGAAAGTTGCTTAAAATGTCATGCTCTATCTGAATCAAGAAAGAAAACATTTGGGTTTAGTGTCCCTTTAAAAGGATATGAAAGCCAAAAATTTGCTTTCATTATTCAGACAGAAATTACAATTTTAAAATTTACTTATATTATCAAATTTGCTTTGTTCTCGTGTTACTATTTGTTGAAAAGATGCCTAGGTAGGTAGCGTGCACATGACAGGAAGTAGTGCTGCTATCTAGTGCTCTTGCTAATATATAAATATTGCTGCAAAAATGCTGCCATATAGTTCTGCAGACATGTACACACTCCTGAGCTTCCATCCCTGCTTTTCAAAAAGGATAACAAGAAAACAAAGACAATTTGATAATAGAAGTAAATTGGAAAGTTGTTTAAAATTGTATGTTCTGCCTAAATCATAAAAAGAAAATTTATGCTTACCTGATAAATGTATTTCTTTTTTGACACGATGAGTCCACGGATCATCTTAATTACTAATGGGATATTCACCTCCTGGTCAGCAGGAGGAGGCAAAGAGAACCACAGCAGAGCTGTTAAATAGCTCCTCCCCTTCCCTCAAACTCCAGTCATTCGACCGAAGTTAGGAAGAGAAAGGAAAAGCCAAGGTGCAGAGGTGTCTGAAGTTTACAATAACCCACAGCCTGTCTTACAAGAACAGGGCGGGCTGTGGACTCATCGTGTCAAAAAAGAAATACATTTATCAGGCAAGCATACATTTTCTTTTCTTTTTTAAGACACGATGAGTCCACGGATCATCTTAATTACTAATGGGATCCAATACCCAAGCTAGAGTACACAGATGATACGGGAGGGACAAGACAGGAAACCTAAACGGAAGGCACCACTGCTTGAAGAACCTTTCTCCCAAAAGCAGCCTCAGCCGCGGCAAAAGTGTCAAACTAGTAAAACTTTGAAAAAGTGTGAAGAGTGTGAAGAGAGGACTTGCAAATCTGTTCCACAAAAGCTGCATTTTTGAACGCCCATGAGGAAGCAACAACCCTCATGGAATGAGCCGTAACTCTCTCTGGAGGTTGCCGTCCAGCAGTCTCGTATGCAAAACATATGATACTCTTCAGTCAAAAGGAAAGAAAAGTAGCCATAGCTTTCTGTCCCGTGCGTTTTCCTGAGAAAACCACAAATAAAGAATAGTGACGACAGTCCTAAGTCGCCTGCAGGTAAAACTGTAAAGCACAGACCATATCCAAATTGAACAGAAGTTTTTCCTTCTGAGAAAAAGGATTAGGACGCAAGAAAAGAACAAGAATCTCCTGATTAATGTTCCAATCAGAAAAAACCTTAGGAAAAAAATCCTAATTTAGTATGTAAAACTACCTTATCTAAATGGAAATAAGATAAGGAGACTCATACTGAAATGCCGAGAGCTCTAGCACTCTCCGAGCAGAAGAAATAGCAACAAGAAATAAAACTTTCCAATATAACAACACAATATCTAAAGGAAAGAATAGGCTCAAACGGAGCCCCTTTAAGAACTCTGAAAACTAAATTCAGACTCCATGGAGGAGTAACTGGTATGAACACAGGACTGATCCTGACCAAGGCCTGACAAAATGATTTTACATCTGGGACATCTACCAGACGTTTTTGTAACAAATTAGAGAAAGACAGGGTTTCTACCCTTTAAGGAATTTGACGATAAATCTTCCTCCAAACCCTTTTGGAGAAAAGACAAAATTCTAGCAATCCTATCTATTCCATGAGTAGTCCATGGATTCACACCAATAGAAATATTTAGGCCATATCATATGGTAAATTTGACTAATAACAGGTCTTCGAGCCTGAATCATGGTCACAATGACCGAGTCAGAAAAACTCTGCTTGGATAAGAAGTGTACAATATACAAGCAGTCAGTTTCAGATAAACCAGATTTGGGTGAAGGAGGGGCCCGTGAATTAGAAGGTCCTTCCTCAACGGAAGCCTCCAAGATGGCAGACATGACATGTCCACCAGATCTGCATACCAAATCCTACAAGGCGAAGTCGGTGCTATGAGGATCACCGAACCCTTTCCTGCTGGATTCGAGCAATGACCCGATGAAGAAAAGCAAACTGAGGAAAAAGCTGGAGAACACTTCCGGATGGAGTACCCACTCCCCTGGAGGAAAGGACTGCCTGCGCAGGAAATCCGCCTCCCAAATGTTCCACCCCTGGGATGTAGCTCGCCAATGGGCAGCAAGGATGGGCTTCCGCCCACTGAATTATTTTGGATACCTCTGTCATCGCTAAGGAACTCCTCGTTCCTCCCTGATGATTGATGTAAGCCACTGACGACATTTTGATCAACTGGAACCTGATAAACTGGACCGAAGCTAACTGAGGCCAGGCCAGAAGAACATGGTAGATAGTTCTCAGCTCCAGAATGTTTATAGGAAGAAAGGACTCTGGCTGAATCCAAACCCCCTGAGCCCTTAGGGAGCCCCAGACTGCTTCCCACCCTAGAAGGCTGGCGTCTGTTGTCACAAATACCCAAGATGGTCTGCGAAAGCAGGTTCCCTGGGAGAGATAATCCAGAGACAACCACCATTAAAGAGAATCCCTTGTCTCCTGCTCCAGTAGTATTCGAGGAGACAAATCTGTATAATCTCTGATCCATTGCCTGAGCATGCTTAACTGCAGAGGTCTGAAATGGAACCGAGCAAACGGGATGATGTCCATTGTCGCCACCATCAGCCCGATTACCTCCATGCCCTGAGCCACTGAAGGCAAAGTAGTGGACTGAATGACTAAACAAGTATCGATAATCTCTGATTTCCTGACATTCTGTCAGAAAAATCTTAATCGATATGGAACCCATAATGGTTCCCAAGAAAGTTACCTTTGTGCATGGGACTAAGGAACTCTTTTCCAAATTTACCTTCCACCCGTAAGACCACTGGAAGGATAACACCAAGTCCGTGTGAAATTTTGCTAGCTGTAAGAATGGCGCCTGGACTAGAATATCGTCCAGATAGGACGCCGTTGCAATGCCCTGTAACCGAAGCACCGCCAACAGCGCTCCCAGAGCCTTCGTAAAACTCTGAGAGCTGAGGCAAGACCGAAAGAAGAGCCATGAACTGGAAGTGTTTGTCCAACTTGTGAATGGCACATGAATGTACGAGTCCTTTTAATGACCCTCTTGGATCAAGAGAAGAATGGAACGAATAGTTGCCATCTTGAAGGACGGTACCCTAAGAAAATCTGTTTAGACTCTTGAGATCTAAAAAGTGGTCTGAAGGTTCCCTCTTTTTTGGGAACCACAAACCGATTGGAATAAAAAAAAAAAAAAAAAAAAACAGATCCAGTACCTATATTGGAACTGGATCAATCATTCCCAGGTCTGAGATGTCACTTACGCAGTGTAAGAACGCCTCTCCTTTTGTCTGATCTGCAGATAATCTTGAAAGCAGAAAACCGCCTCTGGGAAGAAAACTCTTAAACTACAATTTGAATCCCTGGGACACCATTTTCTATTGCCTAGGGATTCTGAACATCTCGAACCCAAGCCTGAGCAAAGACTGAAAGTCTGCCCCCCACAAGATCCGTAAATTGACCCTCTTTCAAGCCAGGTTCCAACAAGGTCTTCCCCTTGTAATGAATCATTAAAAGCTTAGACTTAGAGCATACATCCGTAGAACAAGGCTCTAACCATAAGGCTCTGTGAGCTGGAACAGAGAAACCTGAAACCTATGCTCCCATCTTGATAACTTGAAGGGAAGAATTTGAAATAAAGGAATTTGAAAGTCTTTAGCCTATGCTGGATTTTATCCAGGGGAGTTTCTTACGCAATAGTATCAGACAACGCATCAAACCAATATGCCGTTGCACTAGTGACATTAGCAAAGTACACAGCTGGTAGCCATTGTAAGCCCTGGTGTACATCCTCTCTCTAATCTTTGTCCATAGGACCTTTGAAAAACCCAACTATCGTCTAAGGTTATAGTAGTTCTCTTATCTAAGCTGGAAACTACTCCTTCCACCCTAGGGAATGATTGCCCAGCCATAGCTGAGTCGGCTGTTACAACCCACGAACAAAGGCACCACAAGGGCTATTTCCCTATTATTATATAATTCCAAACTTAATGTTTATTGGTTTATAAGATTTATATTATATAGGGAATGGTGCTAAATGCATAAAAATAAATACTCCAAAAAGACCAAGAAGACTCTCACTAGATTGTGGATATCTCCTGAAAGTATGCACAAATAAGCACTCTTAGCCTAGACTTTTGAGGCGGTTTTTCCAGACCGGGAAAAAAATAAAATATAACTTTTATTATACATTGCACTTAAAATAAGGGTAACACACACTTTAAAATCGAAACTAGCACTATCATGCAATTGGACTGTATATCTTATTTTGGGTGGAGAATTATAATATCAGTGGCCTATCGTGCTTATCTTAATTCCCCCAAAATACTGTAATCTTGAATATGTTATACTTAGAAGAAAAGAGTCCCCCAACTCTGTGTATGTTAGGTGATCCTCTACTATGCACTCTTTATAGGAATGTTTGGGTACCCTAGTAATCCTTATGTATATAGTGTCATCCAGGAATGGTTCTAAATAAACTCCCTCTGTTTGTATACCTGAGAGTTGTGTATTTATTTGTAAAACAGCAGTTGCAATTTTTTGCTGTGGAGTTAGCTAAAGCGCTATATAAATTCAAAATTCTAGAGTTGCCTCTGGTGGCTAGAAAAATGTAACACTATGTTGTGTACATTGGCGTTATAAAAAGTAGTTATAATTTTGGCGCAACTCTGATATCTTGCAAAGTCTGAACGGCTTCAAAATGTAACAATATTTTTATTTTGCGTTTTGGAGACGTTACCCTCTCAGTAATTCCCCAATAAAGCACAATTTATATTTTCTTTTGTATATACTGAGGACTTCCAAATGCCCTTATCTTTGTTTCAAGAGAACATATCTCTGTAATGCCTGTATCAGTATAGTTTGTATTTGGCTATATAAGTCTCTGCATTTTATAAGCAATGTCTTGTGACACAGTTCTATTCGGTTCTGTGTATATTTTTCACAGAGCCTTAGGTGAAATAAGTAACGCTGTTTATAAAGCTTTAAGTTCAGTTTGATTCTTTTGCCGATATCTCTATTATTGTATTTGTACTGTCATTGCGCTTGCTAAGCTTGCCATTCAGCATAACCTCTCTGGTTTAGTTTAAGGGTAGTTTATAGGCTAAATAATTCAGTATTGTATATATTCAACCCTGGCTAGGTCTGGCACAACCCAGACTATTCCACAAATTAACTAAGTATAGTTATAATCATCGTTGGTCTAATTTAACATGAAGTGCTAGGCAGTTAAAAATTTGAGCGCCCAAACGCTCACATAGACTCCTGACTAGTTTCGCCCATCCGGGCTTTGTCAAAGGCGGCGAGCCGCCGATTGTTTGGGGGTGTATACCGGTTAAACCGGAAGTCCCGCCTTGTTGTATTTTCAGTTTGAGTATTGATTGGTCGTCAGTTTTGTAATGACAGCCTAATCTTCCTATCAGTTTTTACTGTTATTACTTACAGTATTATGCTAGGGTTTAGCGAGTTATTAATACATGGCATATTAGATTATCTTGAGCTATTATTTTGATTTCAATTTTGATATTTACAATCATATTGTTACTGGCTAGGTAGCTTATAGAGGTCAGAACTTATTAACACTCACAACTTCTATTCTATTTGATTTGATCTTTTATTTGTTGTATCCTATATGTTATATGGGTCTCAATATGATATATTGATCCAATGTTATGATGAATTAGTTATATACTCCAACTATATATATAGGTGGATGATTTATGGTTCGCCAAAAGTGTATACGTGACATTTTTCAAAAACTTTGATATTTGTTATTTGTGAATTGTGTTATTAATTTAACGAAATTCTTGTGTAGGATGTGTTTTTTTGTGTGTTTTATTATATCCTCTGATTCATACTTTACTACTTATAGTAATTTTGTGTGTGCTATATTAATGGAAGTGTGCATTTGAGATTCTTTGTGCCCCTAATGTATGTAGGAGTCCAGTGAAAATTCTGTGACCTGTGCCATTTATTGAGTGTATGTGCTCTTAACATTTCTGAAAGGGATGTGCAGCCTTTTGATTTGTGTAGGAAGGGGTGAAGTTTTTTTGTGTTGTAGTCTTGAAATGACTTGTATAATATCTTGTTTGTATTATTATTCAATGATGTTATATTTTTTATTTTTGTACCTTTTTGCTTTGTTTAGTCTTATATTTAAATTTCACATTAATGTCTGTATTTAGTCTTTCTTTAGTTCGATGAGTTGTACCTCTCCTGTTTATATGAAGTTTATATGGTTCTTATATACCATTATATTAGTGTTCATTACAGAAAAATATAATAGTTGTTTTGCTCATTTAACCCATGAGGTTGAACTGAGTTCAATAAATATATCCACCGGCTCTCAGCTTTTAGTAGAGCTGTTTCTAAATTGCCTCCCCTCATTCCTAGACTCACCTTTTCTATACCCCAGCATTGTAAGTCATTTTGGTTTGAGTTATGGAATTTTAAGAAATGTGCAGCTACACTAGTTATGGATTTCATCTCTTCCTTGTCTTTCGCTGCATTTTTAATATTCCTTAAATGTTCCATTAATCTCAGATGTAATTTCCTTGAGGTCATTCCTACATAGTACAAATTGCATGTACAGTATAGTACATAAATTACACTCTCTGTATTACAACTGATGTATCTTTTGATGCTGTGTTTCTTACCGAACCTGTCTGTAATAGTATCTGTGTTGCGCATGTATTTACATGTGCTGCAGTTGCCACATTTGTGTGCTCCTGGTTTAAATGCAGTTGTGGTTTTCTTCCTTTGGAAGTGGCTACTAGTTACAAGATCTTTTATATTTTTCGTCCTTCTGTATCCAACTGAAGGCTTATCTCCTAAGAGGGTTTTTAATGTTGGGTCCATCATTAAGATGTTCCAGTGTTTCTGTACAATATTGAGGATTTGTGGTGTCTGGCTATTGTATGTCATGATTAGCCTTGGTACATTTGAGCTGTTCTTATATTTTTTGTGTAGGAGGTCATGTCTTGGAGTGTGTAGAGCTCTATATTTCGCTTTTTTGGTACTTCTTTTACTGTATCCTCTTCTCCATAATCTCTCCTCCAACTCCTTTGCCCTGTCATTAAATACCCTGTCTTCTGAGCAGTTTCTGCGTAGCCTTAAAAATTCTCCTGTTGGTAAGCTTTTCATTGTGCTTGGAGCATGAGCACTAGTGCTATGTAGCAAACTGTTAGCTGCTGTAGGTTTCCTGTACAGGTCGGTAGTCACATTACCATCACTTGTTTTGTTAATTGTTATATCCAGAAAATTTATTTTTGTCAGACTTTCTTCATGTGTTAATTTGATGTTTAAGTCATTTTGATTTAGATGTTTTAGGAAATTCAATAAATCATTATGTGTGCCTTCCCAAATAAAGAGGATATCATCAATGAACCGTATCCACAGAGGGATACAGTCCGTGTAGTTTTGATTGCTTTCTGTGAATACAAATTCTTTCTCCCACCAGCCTAAAAACAGATTGGCATAAGTGGGTGCACAGGTAGTGCCCATGGCAGTGCCCCTGGTCTGCAGATAAAATTGGCCATCAAATGTAAAGAAATTATAGGTCAGTACAAAATCTAACAATTTAAGAATAAAGTTGTCATGTTCTTTATTTTCTTCTGAGTACCTTTCTAAGAAATATTTTGTGGCTTGTATACCCTGTTGATGGTTAATTGAAGTATAGAGGGACTCTACATCAGTAGTAACAAGCCACGTAGAATCATTTAGAGTTAGATTCTCTAATCTTTGCAATACTTGCATTGTGTCTTGTACATATGATGGTAGTTGTTCTACATATTGCCTAAGTCTTAAATCAATGTATGTACTGGCTTTTTCTGTTAGACTCTCAATGCCCGACACTATGGGCCTACCTGGCGGGTTTTTAGCATTCTTATGAATCTTAGGTATCATATAAAAAGTAGCAATCTTTGGTTTTTCAACTTTTAGAAATTTAAGTTCTTTCGTAGTGATGATTCCTTCTGTAAAGGCCTTATTTATCATGTTAGAGTAAATTTTAGTATACCCTTCCATCGGATTATACAATAATCTTGTATAGCAGGATTTGTCTCTTAGTTGTTTATTTGCTTCTTTCAAGTACAGGTCTAATGGCCAGATGACTATATTGCCGCCTTTGTCTGATCCACGAATGATTACTTCATCCCATTGTGTCATCTCTTGTATAGCCTGTTGTTCTGCAAATGTCAAGTTCTGTTTTTTTGGTGCTAATTTGAGCGCTGTAATGTCACGGCATACACTGTCTCTGAACATTTCTATTTGGGGGTTATTATAATTTTTTGGTACAAATGTGGATTTATTTCTTATGTTACCTCTCCATTTATCTGGGGTTTTAAGTTCTGACTCCCCTAATAAATCTTCCAAATCATTCAGAGTAAGTCTTTCTTCCTCTGTCCATCCTGCCGTATTTTCTTCTGATGTGAAGAATTTTTTTAGAAACAATTTCCTGGTAAACAATTGTACATCTTTTACAACATCAAATTTGTCCACATTGTTGGTTGGACAAAAAGATAACCCTTTGGAAAGTACTGAAATGTGATTAGATGTAAGTTTCAATGTAGATAAATTTATGACTCTCAGTGATTCATTCTGATCTGTGAGAAGGGACTCTGTTCCCTCCTCGGTGGTCTCCAGTGGCCTTGCTGCCCTCTCTGATATCTGGTTCTGCCTCTGGTTGGTTTTTTGTGTATGCCTCCCCCCTCTGCGTATTCTCCTCCTGTCTCGCCTGAATCTAAAAAATCTTTCCTCTTGTTTCTGCTGGAGGATCTAGGTAAAATCTGGTTAGGAGGGGATGTAGTTATCTGTTGGGGGGGATTATTGCTAGAATTCCCTTCTTCTCCATCTGTATCAGAGATATCACTTTCTATGATATTCACTTTTGGGTTTTTATTGGTGTTTCTATAGAAACCTTGTTTTCGCCATTTATACACTCTATTATTGGTGAAATCACTGATGTCTCTGTTCAGTTTACCAGATTTGATGTTTTTGAGTTCTTGTTCATACTTGTCTAATTCTTGTTGGTAAGTTTTATACAGCTTGTTAAAGTCAGGATTTAGATCAAATTTTTTGAGGTTTTCATACTGTTCTTTGATTTTAGTTTCAAATAGATCATATTCTAGTGTGTCATGTTTTACCAGTATTTTCATTAGTTTCTCTGAACATTCAGAGAGAGCTTCCTCCCACTCTGTTGTTAGACTGTCATTTTTGAACTCAAATGCTGGAAATAACTGTATGCGTAAACCTCTTGGTATTAGTTTCCTTTCTATGTATTTTTGAAAGAAGTGTTTATTCCACCATGTTTTGTCCTGTTTATATAGGGTTCTATGTAAGTCTTTTAAGGCCCCATCAAGTGTGGTAGCTGTTGATGTCTTTCCTGTACTTTGGCCACTGTCAAAAATATCATTGAGATCTGCTGTTCTCTTAAGCTGTCTAGCTTGTCTATCTGTGTCAAATGTAGATTCCATTATGTGATGTAAATAAGTCTATGTGCTCTTTTTGTTCAGAAAAAATCTGGATTTACCAGACAACTGTTACTTTTGTTACAACCCACGAACAAAGGCACCACAAGGGCTATTTCTCTATTATTATATAATTCCAAACTTAATGTTTATTGGTTTATAAGATTTATATTATATAGGGAATGGTGCTAAATGCATAAAAATAAATACTCCAAAAAGACCAAGAAGACTCTCACTAGATTGTGGATATCTCCTGAAAGTATGCACAAATAAGCACTCTTAGCCTAGACTTTTGAGGCGGTTTTTCCAGACCGGGAAAAAAATAAAATATAACTTTTATTATACATTGCACTTAAAATAAGGGTAACACACACTTTAAAATCGACACTAGCACTATCATGCAATTGGACTGTATATCTTATTTTGGGTGGAGAATTATAATATCAGTGGCCTATCGTGCTTATCTTAATTCCCCCAAAATACTGTAATCTTGAATATGTTATACTTAGAAGAAAAGAGTCCCCCAACTCTGTGTATGTTAGGTGATCCTCTACTATGCACTCTTTATAGGAATGTTTGGGTACCCTAGTAATCCTTATGTATATAGTGTCATCCAGGAATGGTTCTAAATAAACTCCCTCTGTTTGTATACCTGAGAGTTGTGTATTTATTTGTAAAACAGCAGTTGCAATTTTTTGCTGTGGAGTTAGCTAAAGCGCTATATAAATTCAAAATTCTAGAGTTGCCTCTGGTGGCTAGAAAAATGTAACACTATGTTGTGTACATTGGCGTTATAAAAAGTAGTTATAATTTTGGCGCAACTCTGATATCTTGCAAAGTCTGAACGGCTTCAAAATGTAACAATATTTTTATTTTGCGTTTTGGAGACGTTACCCTCTCAGTAATTCCCCAATAAAGCACAATTTATATTTTCTTTTGTATATACTGAGGACTTCCAAATGCCCTTATCTTTGTTTCAAGAGAACATATCTCTGTAATGCCGGTATCAGTATAGTTTGTATTTGGCTATATAAGTCTCTGCATTTTATAAGCAATGTCTTGTGACACAGTTCTATTCGGTTCTGTGTATATTTTTCACAGAGCCTTAGGTGAAATAAGTAACGCTGTTTATAAAGCTTTAAGTTCAGTTTGATTCTTTTGCCGATATCTCTATTATTGTATTTGTACTGTCATTGCGCTTGCTAAGCTTGCCATTCAGCATAACCTCTCTGGTTTAGTTTAAGGGTAGTTTATAGGCTAAATAATTCAGTATTGTATATATTCAACCCTGGCTAGGTCTGGCACAACCCAGACTATTCCACAAATTAACTAAGTATAGTTATAATCATCGTTGGTCTAATTTAACATGAAGTGCTAGGCAGTTAAAAATTTGAGCGCCCAAACGCTCACATAGACTCCTGACTAGTTTCGCCCATCCGGGCTTTGTCAAAGGCGGCGAGCCGCCGATTGTTTGGGGGTGTATACCGGTTAAACCGGAAGTCCCGCCTTGTTGTATTTTCAGTTTGAGTATTGATTGGTCGTCAGTTTTGTAATGACAGCCTAATCTTCCTATCAGTTTTTACTGTTATTACTTACAGTATTATGCTAGGGTTTAGCGAGTTATTAATACATGGCATATTAGATTATCTTGAGCTATTATTTTGATTTCAATTTTGATATTTACAATCATATTGTTACTGGCTAGGTAGCTTATAGAGGTCAGAACTTATTAACACTCACAACTTCTATTCTATTTGATTTGATCTTTTATTTGTTGTATCCTATATGTTATATGGGTCTCAATATGATATATTGATCCAATGTTATGATGAATTAGTTATATACTCCAACTATATATATAGGTGGATGATTTATGGTTTGCCAAAAGTGTATAAGTGACATTTTTCAAAAACTTTGATATTTGTTATTTGTGAATTGTGTTATTAATTTAACGAAATTCTTGTGTAGGATGTGTTTTTTTGTGTGTTTTATTATATCCTCTGATTCATACTTTACTACTTATAGTAATTTTGTGTGTGCTATATTAATGGAAGTGTGCATTTGAGATTCTTTGTGCCCCTAATGTATGTAGGAGTCCAGTGAAAATTCTGTGACCTGTGCCATTTATTGAGTGTATGTGCTCTTAACATTTCTGAAAGGGATGTGCAGCCTTTTGATTAGTGTAGGAAGGGGTGAAGTTTTTTTGTGTTGTAATCTTGAAATGACTTGTATAATATCTTGTTTGTATTATTATTCAATGATGTTATATTTTTTATTTTTGTACCTTTTTGCTTTGTTTAGTCTTATATTTAAATTTCACATTAATGTCTGTATTTAGTCTTTCTTTAGTTCGATGAGTTGTACCTCTCCTGTTTATATGAAGTTTATATGGTTCTTATATACCATTATATTAGTGTTCATTACAGAAAAATATAATAGTTGTTTTGCTCATTTAACCCATGAGGTTGAACTGAGTTCAATAAATATATCCACCGGCTCTCAGCTTTTAGTAGAGCTGTTTCTAAATTGCCTCCCCTCATTCCTAGACTCACTTTTTCTATACGCCAGCATTGTAAGTCATTTTGGTTTGAGTTATGGAATTTTAAGAAATGTGCAGCTACACTAGTTATGGATTTCATCTCTTCCTTGTCTTTCGCTGCATTTTTAATATTCCTTAAATGTTCCATTAATCTCAGATGTAATTTCCTTGAGGTCATTCCTACATAGTACAAATTGCATGTACAGTATAGTACATAAATTACACTCTCTGTATTACAACTGATGTATCTTTTGATGCTGTGTTTCTTACCGAACCTGTCTGTAATAGTAGCTGAGTCGGCTATGGGAAACAACTCTTTAAATATAGGAAATGCGGTTAATAGCTGCAGCTGGTTTCAAACTGCAAACCTTCCACTAGCTAGACAGCTAAGCTAACCATCAGGCTACTACAGATGGCTGTTTCCATTCTTTATAACTTGCTGGACGCACTAGGATTGCTTACATCGGTAATGTCGGAGTCGCACTCGCCCAGGGTAGCTAAAACCTCCTAAAGTAACAAATGGAGGTGTTCAAGCTAAAAACTGAAAGAAAAAACAACCTCAGGATCAAATAAAATAACGTTCCATCTGAGTTTGAGAATTCTCTCTCATGTAAACCAGAAGTATCTTCCTCTTTCAGGGAAGAACCATTCGGAATAGAAACTACTGAATCAATTAATTTTCAATTCTAAATGATTGAAAATAATACCTCTAGTAAAGTTTCCTACCTCGTGGGAAAAATATATAATGTATGAATGCAGAGCAACTCCTGGTGGAGTGAGAAAGGAAGTGCAGGGCACTGCATGTGGCCATAAAGTTTAGAGGGACACTATAGTAGAAGTTTGTGACAGAGATTGACCATTGTCAACAGACTCCTAGACAGCAATCGCCTTAGAAGGAGTAGGTTCAGAAAAAAAAAAAAATTAATAAAAAAAATTTACATATAAAAAAAAAACGTTACTGTCTCTTTAAATGTTAAAAGTAACGTTATTTTTTGTGTGCTCAAGATTCATCCTAAGTCACAAATGATGAATTAAACCAATAAACAAGATAAATTTTGTAATAAAAGTTAACCATAAAGAAACTTTACTGTCTCTTTAAGACATAAAAAGAAACTTTATATTTTTTAGAGCAGCAAAAGTATAAAATAGTGCATAACTATATCCAAACCTATCTACACCTCAGCCTAACCATTGCTGGGGTGTCCATCAGTCTGTGAAACCAGAAAAAAAAAACAAAAAAACGTTATTTAGAAAAGGGACAAGTAATAAAGATAGTGGGTCTTATTTATATGTAAAACGGATCCGGAACGCAGCAGTGGCACTGTCCGGACCCACATGAGTAACAACAGAAAGTACTGTGCTACCAAGCTTCCTTTCCGATATCGGAAGGAAAATAGTAAGTGTGCCATCCAAACCGGCGCCAAACATAGCTCCGCCCCCGTGGGCGTATACTAGAAACACTCTCTAGCTTGAAAAACGTATCATCCACTGTTTAACGCTCAGCCCTGCACCCTCAATAAAAAACCAGAGAAGCTGCTGGGAACTGTTTAGGTGTACTGAGAAGCACAATGCAAACAGACCCCGTACTAGGCAATACAGACATAGTTGTCTAACACTGGCAATGTAACTAAAACAGTAGCGTGTGCTCAAACCAGGCTCGGCCCATCGTGGGCGTTACTGCTATCGATCTCCCGGTCACCATTGTCATATTAAGTTAAAAACAGCTACCAGGAGATACTTAGGCACCATAAAGAACGAGAGTGAAAATAGTACTACTGCTGACAGGTAGCATCTTAGCCCAAAAACAAAACGATTGGGATGTAATCAACTGAACCAGCCACAAAAACACTTTACCCTCCTGAGTATACTCAGATATAGATATAAGCATTAGCCCAGTGCCTGCATAGTAATTACCGTCACAGGGTCCTCCTTCTTACAGAAATGAAGCTATGTCCCCTGAAATATAATAAAGTGCTCCACTCCTCTGAGATCTTCCCAGACCCAGAATAAAAAGTTAGCACTTAACTTGAACTCTGCCCGACAGCAGGGCAGCTCAGCAGGTTTAGGAGGTCCTCTCCCTCCCATAGCCCTGTGGAAAATGATAAAGCCTGAGTTAAATGTGCTTAGGCTATCAGGATAAGGGCAGCATAAATGTATGGGAGGCGCAGTGAGAATTATGTCCCACAAGTTCCCATTGCTCTAAAGCCACCAATAGCTCTACTGAAGAGACTGATATGGACTACGGCTACACCCTAGAACAAAGCAGCACAATCTTGCACTACTTTAAAAATAATAAACTTTTGATTGAAGAATCTAATCTAACACCTCACTTTACCTCTTCCTATCACTAACGTAGGCAAAGAGAATGACTGGAGTGGGAGGGAAGGGAGGAGCTATTTAACAGCTCTGCTGTGGTGCTCTTTGCCTCCTCCTGCTGACCAGGAGGTGAATATCCCATTAGTAATTAAGATGATCTGTGGACTCATCGTGTCTTAAAAAAGAAAGAAAGAAAAATGTGGGTTTTAGGTCCCTTTAATAAGGATACCAAGAGAACTTAACACAATTGATGATGCAAATAAATTGCCAAGTTGTTTAACATTTCATGCTCTATCCAATGCGTTTAATTTTGGCTTTACTGTCCCTTTAACATTTTAAAAACTAAAATATATATAAGTAAAAAAAGTTAACATGTTTAAATATCAATCTTGATATGCACAATATACATTTTTAAAGTTAGGTGTCTCTTTTAAGGGCCTTTATAGGGAAACATTACATGCTCTAATTTATTAACACTAGTGACCCTGCATCTCTGTGTGCAACCACCACAAAGGGGTTAAACACAGTTAAAGTACCGATTGGGAGCCACAGAGTACTGCTGGTCCTAAGCAAAAACAGCCAGTGACCCAATCATCTGTAGTACTTGCATGACCCAGCTGTGCAACTGCCACTGCTGATTAGCTCAATGGAAGTTTTCAACAGGGGGCCAGTAGTTCTCTGCGGCTTCAGAGTGGTACTTTAACTGTGTTTTAACCCCTTGCGGGATCACTAGTGCTAAAATTATATTCTCTAACAAATTAGAATGTTTCCACTGTAACGGCCCTTTAAAGGGACAGTATACACTCATTTTCATATAACTGCATGTAATAGACACTACTATAAAGAATAAGATGCCCAGATACTGATATAAAAATCCAGTATAAAACTGTTTAAAAACTTACTTACAAGCTGTCAGTTTGGCTGTGTTGAAAAGGTAGCTGGAAATCCCACTGCAAGTGGCAAATAAGACACCCCCCCCTCCCCCTTCTTTTACATATGAAAAGACCCTTTACACAAACAGGAGCAAGCTGGAGAAGGTAGCTGACGGTATTCACATAAAACTTTGGGGCTTTGTTAGGAGTCTGAAAATCAGAGCAATGTTATTTAAAAACAAGCAAAACTATACAATTATTTTTTAAAAAAAACTTTATGGGCTATATAAATAGATCATCTACAAAACATTTATGCAAAGAAAAAACATAATTTATGCTTACCTGATAAATTCCTTTCTTCTGTTGTGTGATCAGTCCACGGGTCATCATTACTTCTGGGATATTATCTGCTCCCCTACAGGAAGTGCAAGAGGATTCACCCAGCAGAGTTGCTATATAGCTCCTCCCCTCTACGTCACCTCCAGTCATTCGACCAAAGACCAACGAGAAAGGAGAAACCAAGGGTGTAGTGGTGACTGAATTATAATTTAAAAAATATGTACCTGCCTTAAAAAACAGGGCGGGCCGTGGACTGATCACACAACAGAAGAAAGGAATTTATCAGGTAAGCATAAATTATGTTTTCTTCTGTTATGTGTGATCAGTCCACGGGTCATCATTACTTCTGGGATACCAATACCAAAGCAAAAGTACACGGATGACGGGAGGGATAGGCAGGCTCATTATACAGAAGGAACCACTGCCTGAAGAACCTTTCTCCCAAAAATAGCCTCCGAAGAAGCAAAAGTGTCAAATTTGTAAAATTTGGAAAAAGTATGAAGCGAAGACCAAGTTGCAGCCTTGCAAATCTGTTCAACAGAGGCCTCATTCTTAAAGGCCCAAGTGGAAGCCACAGCTCTAGTGGAATGAGCTGTAATTCTTTCAGGAGGCTGCTGTCCAGCAGTCTCATAGGCTAAACGTATTATGCTACGAAGCCAAAAAGAGAGAGAGGTAGCAGAAGCTTTTTGACCTCTCCTCTGTCCAGAATAAACGACAAACAGGGAAGAAGTTTGGCGAAAATCTTTAGTTGCCTGCAAGTAGAACTTGAGGGCACGAACTACATCCAGATTGTGTAGAAGACGTTCCTTCTTTGAAGAAGGATTTGGACACAAGGATGGAACAACAATCTCTTGATTGATATTCCTGTTAGTGACTACCTTAGGTAAGAACCCAGGTTTAGTACGCAGAACTACCTTGTCTGAGTGAAAGATCAGATAAGGAGAATCACAATGTAGGGCTGATAACTCAGAGACTCTTCGAGCCGAGGAAATAGCCATTAAAAATAGAACTTTCCAAGATAACAATTTTATATCAATGGAATGAAGGGGTGCAAACGGAACACCCTGTAAAACGTTAAGAACTAAGTTTAAACTCCATGGCGGAGCAACAGTTTTAAACACAGGCTTGATCCTAGTTAAAGCCTGACAAAAGGCCTGGATGTCTGAATTTTCTGACAGACGCCTGTGTAACAAGATGGACAGAGCTGAAATCTGTCCCTTTAATGAGCTAGCCGATAAACCCTTTTCTAAACCTTCTTGTAGAAAAGACAATATCCTAGGAATCCTAACCTTACTCCAGGAGTAATCTTTGGATTCACACCAGTATAGGTATTTACGCCATATTTTATGGTAAATCTTTCTGGTAACAGGCTTCCTAGCCTGTATCAGGGTATCAATAACCGACTCAGAAAAACCACGTTTTGATAAAATCAAGCGTTCAATTTCCAAGCAGTCAGCTTCAGAGAAGTTAGACTTTGATGTTTGAATGGACCCTGAATCAGAAGGTCCTGTCTTAGAGGTAGAGACCAAGGCTGACAGGATGACATGTCCACTAGATCTGCATACCAAGTCCTGCGCGGCCATGCAGGCGCTATTAGAATCACTGATGCTCTCTCCTGTTTGATTTTGGCAATCAATCGAGGAAGCAGTGGGAAGGGTGGAAACACATAAGCCATCCTGAAGTTCCAAGGTGCTGTCAAAGCATCTATCAGAACCGCTCCCGGATCCCTGGATCTGGATCCGTAGCGAGGAAGTTTGGCGTTCTGGCGAGACGCCATGAGATCTATCTCTGGTTTGCCCCAACGTTGAAGTATTTGGGCAAAGACCTCCGGATGAAGTTCCCACTCCCCCGGATGAAGAGTCTGGCGACTCAAGAAATCCGCCTCCCAGTTCTCCACTCCCGGGATGTGGATTGCTGACAGGTGGCAAGAGTGAGACTCTGCCCAGCGAATTATCTTTGATACTTCTATCATTGCTAGGGAGCTTCTTGTCCCTCCTTGATGGTTGATGTAAGCTACAGTCGTGATGTTGTCCGACTGAAACCTGATGAACCCCCGAGTCTTTAACTGGGGCCAAGCTAGAAGGGCATTGAGAACTGCTCTCAATTCCAGAATGTTTATTGGCAGGAGACTTTCCTCCTGACTCCATTGTCCCTGAGCCTTCAGAGAATTCCAGACAGCGCCCCAACCTAGAAGGCTGGCGTCTGTTGTTACAATTGTCCAGTCCGGCCTGCTGAACGGCATCCCCCTGGACAGATGTGGCCGAGAAAGCCACCATAGAAGAGAGTTTCTGGTCTCTTGATCCAGATTCAGAGTGGGGGACAAATCTGAGTAATCCCCATTCCACTGACTCAGCATGCACAATTGCAGCGGTCTGAGATGTAGGCGTGCAAAGGGAACTATGTCCATTGCTGCTACCATTAAGCCGATCACCTCCATGCATTGAGCTACTGACGGGAGTTGAATGGAATGAAGGACACGGCATGCATTTAGAAGCTTTGTTAATCTGTCTTCTGTCAGATAAATCTTCATTTCTACAGAATCTATAAGAGTCCCCAAGAATGGAACTCTTGTGAGAGGAAAGAGAGAACTCTTCTTTTCGTTCACTTTCCATCCATGCGACCTTAGAAATGCCAGAACTAACTCTGTATGAGACTTGGCAGTTTGAAAGCTTGAAGCTTGTATCAGAATGTCGTCTAGGTACGGAGCTACCGAAATTCCTCGCGGTCTTAGTACCGCCAGAAGGGCACCCAGAACCTTTGTAAAGATTCTTGGAGCCGTAGCCAATCCGAATGGAAGGGCTACAAACTGGTAATGCCTGTTTAAGAAGGCAAACCTTAGATACCGGTAATGATCTTTGTGAATCGGTATGTGAAGGTAAGCATCCTTTAAATCCACTGTGGTCATGTACTGACCCTCTTGGATCATGGGTAAGATTGTCCGAATAGTTTCCATTTTGAACGATGGAACTCTTAGGAATTTGTTTAGGATCTTTAAATCCAAGATTGGCCTGAAAGTTCCCTCTTTTTTGGGAACCACAAACAGGTTTGAGTAAAACCCTTGTCCTTGTTCCGACCGCGGAACCGGATGGATCACTCCCATTAATAATAGATCTTGTACACAGCGTAGAAACGCGTCCTTCTTTATTTGGTTTGTTGACAACCTTGACAGATGAAATCTCCCTCTTGGGGGAGAGAATTTGAAGTCTAGAAGGTATCCCTGAGATATGATCTCTAGCGCCCAGGGATCCTGGACATCTCTTGCCCAAGCCTGGGCGAAGAGAGAGAGTCTGCCCCCCACTAGATCCGGTCCCGGATCGGGGGCCCTCGGTTCATGCTGTCTTTGAGGCAGCAGCAGGTTTACTGGCCTGCTTGCCCTTGTTCCAGGACTGGTTAGGCTTCCAGCCTTGTCTGTAACGAGCAACAGCTCCTCCCTGTTTTGGTGCAGTGGAAGTTGGCGCTGCTCCTGCTTTGAAATTCCGAAAGGGACGAAAATTAGACTGTCTAGCCTTAGCTTTGGCTTTGTCTTGAGGTAGAGCGTGGCCCTTACCTCCTGTAATGTCAGCAATAATTTCTTTCAAACCGGGCCCAAATAAAGTTTGCCCCTTGAAAGGTATATTAAGTAATTTTGACTTAGAAGTTACATCAGCCGACCAGGATTTTAGCCACAGCGCCCTGCGTGCCTGAATGGCGAATCCTGAATTCTTAGCCGTAAGTTTGGTTAAATGTACTACGGCCTCCGAAATGAATGAATTAGCTAGTTTAAGGACTCTAAGCCTGTCCGTAATGTCGTCCAGCGTAGCTGAACTAAGGTTCTCTTCTAGAGACTCAATCCAAAATGCTGCCGCAGCCGTGATCGGCGCGATGCATGCAAGGGGTTGTAATATAAAACCTTGTTGAACAAACATTTTCTTAAGGTAACCCTCTAATTTTTTATCCATAGGATCTGAAAAAGCACAGCTATCCTCCACCGGGATAGTGGTACGCTTAGCTAAAGTAGAAACTGCTCCCTCCACCTTAGGGACCGTTTGCCATAAGTCCCGTGTGGTGGCGTCTATTGGAAACATCTTTCTAAATATTGGAGGGGGTGAGAACGGCACACCGGGTCTATCCCACTCCTTAGTAACAATTTCAGTTAATCTCTTAGGTATAGGAAAAACGTCAGTACTCGCCGGTACCGCAAAGTATTTATCCAACCTACACATTTTCTCTGGTATTGCAACAGCGTTACAATCGTTGAGAGCTGCTAAGACCTCCCCTAGTAATACACGGAGGTTTTCCAATTTAAATTTAAAATTTGAAATATCTGAATCCAATCTGTTTGGATCAGAACCGTCACCTACAGAATGAAGCTCTCCGTCCTCATGCTCTGCAAGCTGTGACGCAGTATCAGACATGGCCCTAGAATTATCAGTGCACTCTGTTCTCACCCCAGAGTGATCACGCTTGCCTCTTGGTTCTGGTAATTTAGCCAAAACTTCAGTCATAACAGTAGCCATATCTTGTAATGTTATCTGTAATGGCTGCCCAGATGTACTAGGCGCCATAATATCACGCACCTCCCGGGCGGGAGATGCAGGTACTGACACGTGAGGCGAGTTAGTCGGCATAACTCTCCCCTCGCTGTTTGGTGAAATTTGTTCAATTTGTACAGATTGGCTTTTATTTAAGGTAGCATCAATACAGTTAGTACATAAATTTCTATTGGGCTCCACCTTGGCATTGGAACAAATGACACAGGTATCTTCCTCTGAATCAGACATGTTTAACACACTAGCAATAAACATGCAACTCGGTTACAATTTTATTTAATAAAAACGTACTGTGCCTCAGAAGCACTAAACGATTAAATGACAGTTGAAATAATGAACTGAAAAACAGTTATAGCATCACTCTTAACAAACAACACAACTTTTTAGCAAAGGTTTGTTCCCATTAGTAAAATAACACTAATTAAATTTTAAACATAAAAATTACAGAGCAACGTTTTAAATCACAGTCACTATATAAGTCTCACAGCTCTGCTGAGAGAATCTACCTCCCTTCAAAGAAGTTTGAAGACCCCTGAGTTCTGTTAGAGATGAACCGGATCATGCAGAAAAACTGACTGGAAATTTTTGATGCGTAGCAAAGAGCGCCAAAAACGGCCCCTCCCTCTCACACACAGCAGTGAGAGAGAAACGAAACTGTCATAATTAACACAAGCAAACTGCCAAGTGGAAAAATAATGCCCAAATACTTATTCACTCAGTACCTCATTAATGCAAACGATTCTACATTCCAGCAAAAACGTTTAACATGAAAAATACCTAATAAAAGGTTTAATGTACTTTTACAGAGTAATTCCGGTGAAATACCATCCCCAGAATACTAAAGTGTAGAGTATACATACATGTTCATTATAACGGTATGGCAGGATTTTTTCATCAATTCCATTCAGAAAATAAAAACTGCTACATACCTCAATGCAGATTCAACTGCCCGCTGTCCCCTGATCTGAAGTTTTTACCTCCCTCAGATGGCCGAGAAACAGCAATATGATCTTAACTACTCCGGTTAAAATCATAAAAAAAAAAAACTCTGGTAGATTCTTCTTCAAACTCTGCCAGAGAGGTAATAACACGCTCCGGTGCTATTGTAAAATAACAAACTTTTGATTGAAGTTCTAAAAACTAAGTATAATCACCATAGTCCTCTCACACCTCCTATCTAGTCTTTGGGTGCAAGAGAATGACTGGAGGTGACGTAGAGGGGAGGAGCTATATAGCAACTCTGCTGGGTGAATCCTCTTGCACTTCCTGTAGGGGAGCAGATAATATCCCAGAAGTAATGATGACCCGTGGACTGATCACACATAACAGAAGAAAATGAGTGTATAATGTCCCTTTAACTATGTGAAATAACAAGACTGCCTTGCCCGTCACTCAACTGCCTAGTAAAACCATCTGCATTTCCTAAGGATTATACAGTTTATCGCTTCACCCTCATTTGTCAGCTGCCTAAACCTAATCTTTAGTTTTTCACACCTTAAAGTTGAGGAGATGGCCCCAGGCAATTGTTCTTAAAACATTTAATTTGCTATATAATTAACCTTCAAAAATATGGATGTGAACAGGTTTCTGCTTTACTCTCATAAATGACTGTTCTAACAGT